>NC_022012.1:5186634-5206012 GCF_000317375.1 Microtus ochrogaster | reverse complement strand
CAGTTGCCTTCCTATACACTAAGGATAAGGAAGCAGAGAGGGAAATCAGAGAAGCATCACCTTTCACGATAGCCACAAATAGCATAAAATATCTTTGGGTAACTCTGGCCAAGGTAGTAAAAGATCTATTTGACAAGAACTATAAGTCTTTGAAGAAAGAAATTGAAGAGGACACCAGAAAATGGAAGGATCTCCCTTGCTCTTGGATTGGGAGGATCAACATAGTAAAAATTGGCAATTCTACCAAAAACAATTTATACGTTCAATGCAATCCCCATCAAAATTCTTCACAGACCTGGAGAAGACAACAATCAATTTTATATGGAAAAACAAAAAACCCAGGATAGCCAAAACAATCTTACACAATAAAGGAATGTCTGGAGGCATCACCATCCCTGACTTCCAACTCTATTACAGAACTACAGTATTGAAAACAGCTTGGTATTAGCATAAAAACAGAGAAGTTGACCAATAGAATCGAATAGAAGACCTGGACTTTAACCCACAAACCCATGAACACCTGATTTTCGATAAAGGAGCTAAAAGTATACAATGGAAAAAAGAGAGCATCTTCAACAAATTGTGCTGGCATATATTTGCTTCTTTAAAGAAAACTGCATCCTCTACGTTTCTACCATCGCCCATTTAAGGGAGCTAAGACTCTATCCATGTAGTGACTGGTGATGTCAGAGCTCTGAACACTTCCCCAGCCTCCCCACCTCAGAGTCCTGCTATGTGAGACCAAGGTCTCTGGCTGACCAGCAGCCTCACATTGAGATATAAAACACAAGAGAAGGAAAGCAAAACCACTGTTATATGTGAATGGTTTGTCTTTAAGAAAGCCCAAAATTATCAGCAGAAAAAAACAGTTGAACTTTAATGGAACTTGATTACATTTTTTTAAATACAAGTCCTCAAATTTGCATTTCTATGCAATGAAACAAAAAGGCTGAAAAAATAATTCATAATGGCATCCACAGAAGGCTTGGGACTTTGTGGGGATGCCAGGATAGCATGCTTTGGGGAAATAGAGATATTTTCATTTAAAATTCTATTTTGAGTTAAAATACAGTTGAATTTCTCCATGAATGTTAACTTTTCCCAGATTGTATTATCCTCAAGCTCCCCATATTTTATTAGTGGCATCTTTATCTGTCTTTCCCTGAATGAAGCCAGAAAGGCATTTTAAGTACCATGTTCTCAAAGGTTTTCCAAAAACGCTGTTTTTCATTTTTTTTAAAAAAAAAATCTATGTAAAGCAACTTCAAAGAGAACAAATAGCTTGGGTTTCAGTTTTTCTCAAAGCAATTCAGAGCCATGTTGTGTCTTCTGTCACCTCACCAAGAGCCAGTGCCACTAGAGTGAAAAAACTGATAATCTCTAAACACTCCTGCATAGACAGATCTCTCTCTCCCCGTGTTGTGTGTGTGTGTGTGCATGTGTGTGTCCTGTACAAGTGAGCAGAAACAGGGAAAAGAAACATCAGATACCTGAGTATCATACACTTTGTATGCTTTTTAGAAACATGACTAAGTCTGTCATTTTTGGTGTGCTACTTCCTGTGTCATAATAGGTCACCTAACATGGATATTTCAGAGCTTTAATACTATGGGGATGCTTTTGTGTGTTTGTGTTTTGAGATAGGAGTTTAAATCCCACAGACCTCAAACTCACTATGCAAATGAGAACGACCTTGAACTGTGTATCTTCTGGCCTCCACCAGAGACTCTCCTATGTGCCACCACACCCAGTGGGGACGCTTTAGCTTAAACAGTTATTCTAATGCTCTGGTTGGCCATATACACTTTAAAACACACATACAGAGAGAGAGAGAGAGAGAGAGAGAGAGAGAGAAAGGGAGGGAGGGAGAGAGAGAGAGAGAGAGAGAAAGAGAGAGAATGCACACAAGTGAAATAGTACTTGGGAAATCTTTGGTGTCTCAATGATGCTATTAATTATAAGTAGAAAAAAATGATAAAAGTAACTTCTATGTCTGGAAGATGTTTGGCTAAGACTCAACTTTTTATTTTAGTTAAAATTCATTGATAAAAATGTAACTGAAAATAAAAGCTGCGTGATTCGATCAGTAACAATAATCAAAATTGCTAGGTTTGATCCCCAGCACTGCAAAAGGGTAAAAGAAAAGCTGCCAATACATGGATACCACCAGGAAGACAGAAAGCATCAGATATACTGGCTCAGTTAATCAGCAGGTATTTTCTTAATCACCCCTGTGTTGTAGACAGATAAATCTGGGAACTGTGGAATAACCTGCCCACAGTTGCCCACTAAGTGGATTTGCAGGCTCACATCTAGGAAGAGCAGCCCAAAAAGCTTTCACACGGGTCATAGGTACTGAGTCTGAGATACTGAGCTTGCCTGACCTGCTAAGCCTCGGTTTCTTCTTTCTGAAATAAGACCATGGTAAGTAAATGAGAGCGATCTTGAAAGTCGGGCACATGATCTTCAGTTGCCTCTGGCATGCTAAGGACACTCAGTACTCCACACGTGTTTTGTCATAAAGAGGGCTGCCATGTGGACTTAAGCCAGGTGCTCCTCACCTGCCAGGAGAAAGGGCGTTTTCACAATATGTCTTTGAATTGTATTCTCAGCCCAGGGACCCGCTGGTTCCCTGTGTCCTCACCTAGATTGTAAGGCTCATGGGTTTTGTGTTTTCTTTTAATACCAATTATTTATCCATATCCTCTACACAGAACCATTTTGTTCAGCAGAATTCATCATTGGAACTATTCCCAGCTACCTGTGCAGCACACTGTGCTTCATCAGCCTCCTTTCCTAACAATCTCTACCGTGACTCCTTTACCAGGTCAACTCCTCTACCCTGTACAACATCTCTACCTTGCAACCATGTTCCTCGGTCACCACAATGGAGCCGCACCCTTTTCCTTCCTTTATGAGTGTTACAGGAGATGAGCTCAGGTCTTCATGGTTACTTGATAAGAACTTTGCTGGCAGAGCTGGCCCAACTGGTCTCTTCAAATCACCCAGTGTACTCTGTGGATTTCTTATTTGTCTTCCATGATCAGTACATACAGCTTAGGGAGAGATGTTCTGGGTCGCAACGGCGTTGTTTCTTTTTACTCACTAACCTGGCTCACGAGATCCCAGGAAAACATACGTACAATTTCTCTCTATCTCCAAGTCTCATATTTCTGCCCTTCAGTTTCTCAAAGGTGCATAGAGATAAGTTCAAGCTAAATTATGAAAGGCAATACAGAGAGTGGAAGATATGACACTCTGAATTTTGTTTTGAAGGAAGATGTTATAAGAAAATAATTAGTATTATTGCAACTTTTCCCATAGGAACTCAACTTTTGCTTATAGGATTAAGTCACATCAGCACGGTATTAAATCACAAGTATAAAGAGAAAAAGAGTTGATTTTCTTTGTTTATTTGGGAATTTAAAATAAACATTGTTGGTTTATCATGATGGCTCCTTCCTTAGTGGCTTAAACTCTGACTTTCTGGTCAACAGAATTAGCAAAATGATCACTAAACTAAGAAGAACAGCAGTGAGGTCTCAGCTTCCCCATTTCTCCAGCACTTACCTGCTGAAGCCTTTAAAGCCTTTGTTTATGATTTAACTGATGCTTTTCAGAAAAGCACCCTGGGAAGCTGTGCTCTGCCCTGAGTCTTCCAGCTGAATGTGTCTCCTGGGGTTCCCCTTCCCAGTGCCATGTGAAGCATGAATCTGAATATTTTTCACAAGCTACTTAATGCTGTTTAAAACTCACAGGTAAATCATTTTAACTAAACTCTTGATAATGCTCCACCCTCCAAAACGTTCCTATGTAGTTTTGAATGATTATAAAATTGCCATTAAAAATTCAGCAGGTGGCGCACCACATGAGAAATGCTACATCTGTGTAAATCATATTGTGGAGAATGGCTGTGTTCTCCCCCCCATACTGAGATCAATGCTTAAAATTT
This sequence comes from Microtus ochrogaster, assembly GCF_000317375.1. NCBI lineage: Eukaryota > Metazoa > Chordata > Mammalia > Rodentia > Cricetidae > Microtus > Microtus ochrogaster. The sequence goes on along the minus strand of NC_022012.1, from coordinate 5,202,060 downwards.
TATGTGGTTCCCCTCTGTGTATATAGTGTAGGCTGAGAGCAGTGTTGGGGGAGGAAATGAGTCTGCACCTGTGTGCCTGCTTTGAAATGCAGAGATTTCCAACTTCCTCTCTCTTGAAGGGCTTGGAATGCTTCCAACGACATGGATGCTAGATGTGTGTGCAAGCTGTCCAAAGCATGCAAAGCAGCACATGTGAGCTAGCTCTGAAGGGAATATAGACAATACTATATCCTTGTGGCCCATATGCTGAGTGATGATGTATGAAGGATACCTCTGTCTTCTCAATGGACATCTTCGATTTGAGTTCCGAATCCATAGAGATTTTACAACACTGTTTGGTTGACTCCAAAAGGCCAAGAGAAAAAGTCCTGTCTTTCCCTAGCTCAGAATTCACAGATGCAGTGTTGTGGTTTGAATGAGAACAGTCCCTGTAGCCTCATATACTTGAGTATCTATATTGGATACATTAAGTGCTCATGCGTTATTTAGGACCATATTGTTATCAAATCAACCATTATGGTGTGACAGTCTCTGTGGTCACATAACTCTTATTTTTCTTAATAATGACACCAAGTACAAAAGTAATGATGTTGACAATTTCAATGTGCCAAAGAAAAATTGTGAAGTTATTCCCTTACATGAAAAGGTGACCATTATGAATTTAATAAGGAAAGAAATGATATTACATACCAAGGATCTATGGTAAGAATGCATCTTCCACCTGAGGAATGATGCAGGAAAGAGTGCTATACTCACACCTCAGGTTGCAAAAGCTGTAGCTGTAGTGTATTATGAGCCCTTGCTTAAGATGAACAAGCCACTAACTAAATTTCTGTGTGTATCTTCAGGAAAGGTGTTAGGAATATTTCTTAAGATGAATCTCTCTGCCGATGCAAATAATTCCAATCAGACCAAATTAGACCGAATAAAAGATGCCCATGTTTAATGAAATGCTCTTGGGTGGCCTCAGGAAAGCATGGAGAGGGACAGAGAGAGAAGGGGAGACCACGTGAAACCCGGAGACCATGCGTACTTTCTGGGGGAGGGGGGGCAGCCAAAATAGCCTGTGGGAGTGGTTCTGACCCTCCCTAGGGAGGAGTCACCGCTTGGTGGGCTTTCTGAGAGGTGGAGTCCAGGCCAAGGCAACTCCCAGGGGAGGAGGCTGAAATGGATGCCAGGGGCTGGGGTGACACTTCCAACCAATATCCAAGACTCCTTGGATATAGTGGTGTCAGGGGGCTGGGGTCTCACTTCCACCCAAACATCCCAGACTCCTTGGATATAGGGGCATTGGCTCAAGTCTGGCTACTTCCTGTGGGCATAGGGCAACGTTGAAGAGGAGAGAGCTAGGAGTTGGTGGCTCACGCTTATCAAGAGGCGTAGCTGAAGAAACATCCGGTTTACTGTCATCCTGGAGACTTAAGTAGCTGTTTCTTGAAGAAGATGAGAAGGCAGGTGGCTAGGAGGGAAAACAAATTTATTATTGGTCCTATGAATTGGGCTAGCCATGGGAAGTAATTAATTGCCGGAAAGAATGGGACAGAGAAGTGCCCTCGTTGTACAGGCGAGGCAAGGGTGTATAATTGGGACACAATAGCAAATAGAACCAGATTTTAGTTGGTAGATGTCCTTGATCCAGGAGAGTTGGTACCAATGGTGAAGTCCCAGGAGCTGGTGCAGGTATTGGCATTGTCTGAAGAGCGCTTTATAAGTTTGTCTTGGCCCAGACAGACCTGTAAAATATGCTTAAAAATGAGTGGGGTTAAATACACACTGGAGACTGTTAGTCTTTATCAGACCAGATTTATTGATAACACAGCAGAACTTTTTCCAGGTACCTGTAGGTGTATGTCAGAGAACAGAACAGATTTACATCTTGGTGTCATAGCAAAAGGCTATTTTTTTAGGTTAAAAGATATGCACATTTTAGAAGAGAATTAAAAGGAATTGGGTACACTGGTTTAACCTGTTAATCCTGAACTATGAAGCCTGTGAAAGAGGCACACCTCTCTGTATTTTAGTGCGAAACTTAGCAAATGAAGTAATAAGCTACCGGTACCTCGGGTCATCAAATGCTCTTAGATCTAAATGAACAGAAATGTGACAGCTTTTTTAGCTACACGGGCGATCCCAAGTCTCTCCTTAGTCCTTGGAGAATACTACTCAAACCACCATTGAATGAGAACCAATGTGGTATACAGAGGCCCAAATAGAGTTTGGGAAGGGGGTTTGAAGAACACTGGATCTCAGTCAATGTTGGCTGGAGTGGAAAATGCTCCCTACAAGATCCTGCATGTTCCCAGCTGGTGGTGCTGTTTCTGCAGGGAGGTTATGAGCCTTTTAGGGCATGGAGCCTTGCTGGAGGAAGTATGTCACTGGGGTGCTTTGGGAGTTGGGAGTCTTATCCCGCTTCTGATTCATTCTCTCTGTTTCTTGTGTCTGTGCCTGAGACTTGTCTCTCAGCTTCCTGATTCTGCTGTCTTGTCTGTTGTTTGCTGATAAGCTTCTGTGCCATGATGGACACTTATCCCGTTAGAACCACGAGCCAGAATAAACGCTTTCACCTCTGAAGTGCTTTTGGTCATGGTGTTTTATCACAGCAACAAACAGTAACTGATATAGTTGCAAAGGGAAAAGGGCAAGACTAAGCTGAGATGGCATGACCCCCAACTTAGAAAGTGGATTATTGACTTTCAAATATTTCTTTCAGAACTGTAAACTATCTTATTTTCTTCTGTATCACCAACAATGGTTTTAAGTAGACTAGATTAGAATTCTTAGTCTATAGGGTATTTTTCCATATTGTGCTTGAAAGTAGTTGGGGCATCCCCACATCTAATCTGCTCATAATCACATGTGTATGACCATAGGCCCATTGCCGTTGGTGTTCATAGCACATAACAGACACACACACCTTCAGATGATACGTCTAAAGACTTTATCTCTGTTTCCAAAACCTGGCCCTAGGAAAAGAGGTTCCAGGAAAACTTATGGTGCAAGATGATGTTTGAATTACACTTTGCAAAATGCAAATGTTCTTTCCAGTATGCCATTCTGTCAATAACTCAGACTCAACCTTGAACTCTGGCCAACTTTACATAAAAACCTTTGTGTGTGTGTGACGGGGTGCATATTATTGATGTTTTTCAAGCCTGAGAGAGAAAGCAATTATAGAAAATACTTCTACTGGTTTTTATGTGCATGTGTGCCTTGGGTGAGTTACACAAATACGTCATGAAATAATGTGCCTACATTATATTCTAGTAAAGAGATTTTGCCAATATCTGTAACTCCTGGTCACAATAATCATTCTAAATTTCTATCAAATACCGTGTAGTCCTCACTCAACAGAAAAGGAATGGTTCTCGGAAAGACATCAGGAGCGCCCCCTGCAGGCTCCAGCCTAGGCTGGGACTCCTTAGTAGAAAGCTGGCTGGCTTCACTTGCAGGCCGGTGGTGCATGCATCCGAGGTAGCATTTCTGATGAGACTACGAGACTGGGAACTTCTAGTACAGTTTCAGATTCTCTCTCATCAAATGAGCATTTTTACCTTTGGAACAAGGAAACCCTTGTTTCTATTTCCTACCAGGCCTCATACACTCTGCACTTGGCCCTGTCACTGGAATGCCAGGCTGCTGTGTGGTTCCTGGTTCAGGCTTTGATGTTTACACACTTTACTTCCTATATTTAGAGAGAAGAAAATGGTTCCTCTTTCAGATCTTTTCAAAGATTAAGGCATCATATTTCTAGCATAATTAATATGGTCCATGGCTCATGTTGCATGTACATTGTTCAGAGATCCATGGATACACACCTTGTCTGGGAGAAGCTTTCTTTTGGACCTCTGGCCCTTGACTAGTGAGTATCTCACTCATCCCCTTACCTAAAACCTGATCTCCACCAAACTAGAAACCCAAATTTGGAACTATAGTATTTTTAAAACATAAGTTTATATACGTTTTATTCTTTGCTGGCTTTAGATATAATGCATTTTTGTCCTGTCTTCATCTTTAATGAAAATTTTCTGTTTTTAAGTCCCCTTCCTATGTTCATGTGTACGTGCGTGCATGTGTGTATGTATGTGTGTGTTTATCCACAGTTCTCTAGAGTTCTCTTTCTATATATAAAGGGGATTCATTTATTAGAATGACTTGCAGCTACTCCAACAATAACTGCCAATCTATGTATGTCCTAGAATCCATATATCTCTATTGTATTCAGTACATGCCTGAATCTCAGAGAAGTAGAATCTAATGTCAGAGAAGGAATGAACTTGCTAGCAATTTGGGAGCAGGTTCCTTTTCCCATGGCCTTGTCTAGGTTTCCAGCCAAACTACTGATGGTTCAGCACGAAGGCGAATCTTCCCACCTCAAAAATTCAGATTAGAAGCGGATCTTCCCCCTTCAAGTTAAAAATCCCTCACAGGTGTGCCCCTCTGTTTTGTTTTTTGTTTATTTGTTTATGTTTATTGTTGTTGGCTTTTGTTTTGGGGGTTGGTTTTTTATGTATTTATGTATTTATTTATTTATGCTTTTTCGAGACAGGGTTTCATTTTGGTTTCTAAGTGAATTTCAGATGCAGTCAAGTCGACAACTAGAAAGAGCATCACAGTGTCACTGTGTTTGATCAGGGTCCTATGTGTGAGCACAAGCAGATCGTTTACTGAAGCATGGGCAAATTATCAGTTGCTACACTGCTGAAGAAAGTGACTCTCCTTTTCCCCTCAAACACCATTAACATCAATAAGCCCTCAGGGAAGGCGAGGCCTCATTACCAGTTAGTACAGGTTTTATGTAGCTAACCACAGAGATGTATAACCTGTCAAAGTGCAGAGTAAATGATTACAGAGAACTCAGCCCTTAACAGGACCTGCCCTCCTCTCTCCTCTCTCCCTCCCCTCTGCCCAAACCCCTTTGTCTGACTGTCTGTCTGACTGTCTGTCTGTCTCTGTCTCTGTCTCTCTGTCTCTGTCTCTGTCTCTGTCTCTCTCTCTCTCTCTCTCACACACACACACACACACACACACACACACACACACACACACACACACCAGGACTTGACTTGTGAAACATCATCACGGAAGGGATGGATAGCACAAAGGCTCTAAGAGTCGCAGCTTGGAAGGATAGGATATCTGTTAAATAGGATCTTATGGACATGACAAGATGTTATTCCTGAATCATGGCAGCTATGGATGATAATACTTGTTGACTGTAATAAGGAGAGTAAAAAGATGCCTTTCAGACATGTAAAAAATAGCTTACATCAGGATCCCCACTACAGTCAAGGCTATACTGGATAACAGGAACTCATTCTAAATAACCAGACACAGCCCTAGATCCCATGATGACCATAGGACCCATATGAGCAGAGACCCAGAACAATGTTCTGTTTTGCACATCTGGAGAGATGCCATCTTGATGTGCCCTGTGACTAGAGAGTCTCCTACAGGATGCTTTGACCCTCAATTCAGAGACTTTTCTTAGAAACTGCACCTAACTTTCAGAAAGATACATGAAACAGGTGAACAGTCTTGAGGAGACAGACCTAGAACCCTGTTAGGAATTTAGAGTATGAACCTTGTGTGAAGACCCTCAGCTTAATGTAACTTTTATTTTACTAACTACATGTATCTACCACCTTGCTTGAGACATAGACAAATGGTTTTCCAAAGCCAAACTGGCCACAAAACCGTATCGGCTGTGACACTCATGTCACTCCTAGGCATTCTGAATTCTGCGTAAATTCAGTTCCCAGGCCCACTTACAGTGACATCTACGGTGACATTTTCAGGGAGCATGTTAGTCTACTTTGAACTTTAATGATGCTCCTAGACCAGTGGCTCCCAGGACCTGACAGAACTCTTCCCAACCTTCATGACAAAAGAAAATAGATAGTTTCCTTACTCGTCCTGCTTATCTGAAAGAAAACAGAAACTTCACCGTGAGTAGGAAAGCTGCGTCAAAAGGAAGCAGCGTGTCCAGGAGTATGAGGTACTTTTCTGCTGCTACAATAAAAAAATCATGACAAAGGCAAGGAAGATCACACATTGATTAGCCAATGCCAAACAGTCACTCCTAGAAACATGCAAACAAGTAGCTTTCTACAGGCTGAGCAGGTTGTATTTACATATTTAGGATTACATAAGCACACCTATATTATTATGTTTTAATGTTAATATATAATAATAAAGCATATATATGGGAATTACAAAAGTCATTTCTATCCCAGAGTGGCTTAAGAATACATTGAATTTATTTTTCAAAGAATTAAGAAGTAAATTTTAAAAAGTTAGTGAAAATAACAACAAAGAGTTTATTTTGGTTTATGGTTGCTGAGAGATAAGAGTTAGTGATGGCAGAGTGGAGGTGTGGCAGCAAGCCACAGGCAAAGCCAGACAGAGGCAGGAAACTCTTCTCTTGACCCATGAGCATGAAAAAAAGAAAGGTGTAAGACGAAATGGAGAAGAGATATTAGCTGTGAGAGCCCACCTCCACTCACACACTTCTTCCAAAAAAGCTGCGTCTCCTAAATCCTCCCAAATAGAACCACACCTGGGACCAAGATTCAAGCATGTGAGCTGATGGAGGGTGTTCTCATTCATACCCCCACATAAAGAAAGGCAGAATGCCTAGGTAGGTACCTCTTGACCTCCACTTGTCAAAACCTCATTGTTTTTCAATGAAATTGGGGTAAACAAATTTTCCATGAATCATTGAGAGATCATGTAAACTCATTTTATTCTTAAGTCACTTTGGGATAGAAATTACCTTTGTAGTCCTCATATTTTATAATCTCCTTGGTGGGCAATGCTGAGGAAGCAGATGCTCCCAGCACAGTGAGAATCCTAGATATCACTCTTTCCTGCTTCCTCATTTTACAGATAATAAAACCGAGGATGAGACAGTAAAGCGATTTGCCCAAATTCATGAACCTGTCTATTCTAATTCCAGCCAACTGCCTTTCCCAGAATAGCATACTGCTCCTGCATAATGAAAAACAGGTTTATTTTCCATGAGAATAAAGGAGGTTCAAGTTAAAAGGAGGAGGTTTTCTGGATGCAGGGTGTCATTATGCCTATGTGGAAAAATGTTAGCAAAAATGGAAAGGAAAAAAAAAACTGTGCAGAATAAAGGAAGTTATTCCTGGCAGGTGACTGAAGGAGAGAGGAATCATAAAAAGCCTGAGTGACAGATACATGAATAATGTGATGAGATAAATCAAATTTGGGCTCTACCGGGATCAAAGAAAGAGGAAAGTGTGGGAAAGAAAGATGATGTCTGGGTTTAACATTCATTTGGGAATCATTTAGAAACCTTGAGATAAAAGGGTTCTGTAGAAATAATAAATGTGTGTGACTTAATTTTTGAGGGACCAGGAGATTCATGCATTGTCACAAAATGTTATTAAAAACAGCTATTCATTTTTCATGTAACAAGATGAAATGTGCAATCGGTACTGACAGCAAAATTATACCCTCGGTTTCTCTTGGTACTTTCCTCCAATAGCAGGCCAGCTGAAATCATAAGTGAAGATCAAAGGACAGAGACAGGCACTGTAAAAGAAATCTAATTGGGAAGCAATTAAAAAAAATCTTTCATTAGCCCCATTGTCAGAATTCTCAAGATTCTCAAAGAACAAGAACTTGTAGACTGACTAGCCCTGTGAATTAAATGTCATCAGATCTCAATGGGCTGCACACTCTTTTTCTGGTTTCTTTTTTCCTGCATTTGTGTTTATTTGAGTATAAAAAGACAAATCCTCATACTTAAGCACAATTACCAGGGACTCCTTGGCTTGACGTACAGCTATTTATTAAAAAAAAGAAAAGTCTGTGTCATCAACTGTAAAGTGAATGCAAGATTACCTCCTTTGTTATATTTAAAGATTGCTCTTGGAGGTGATTGCTTAAGTTAAAAGACATAAATATCTGTCATTATTTCTGACTTGTAAGACATTATACCGTGTGAGAAACTCTAGCATTCTCAAGATAAGACTCGCTCAGCAATTCGGATCGGTTTGTCACTGAATTCTCTTTCACAGCAAGTTTTTGTGCTGGGTTGGGATTGCATTTTAGACTAAGTTTTCTTATGACCAAAATATTATGTTTTTATTCATGTAAGAAATATTTTATTATTAAATACAGCTGTTCTAAGGAATTATTTATATTTATTAAGCATTTACAAGATGGGAAAATGCTAAGAATCTATAAAATACCTTTCAATATGTTCATTTCTTTTACTATTTGACTTTATAGTCAAAGGTATTGAGACTAAAGGGAAGTGATGTTACTAAACAAAGTTACAATCTTTCTTTTTACATAACTGATATGTAAAAATATAAACCTCATGCACATGCGTGAATTACTCTATGGTGCTTTATTACACACAGGTGCAGCTCACACAATTCAAATATCCATTCCTTTCCTTGTAAAAGCTTCCACTTCACTCTTCACAGCCCCCTCTTCTGTGAGGTTTTCTCCTAAAGGACAAATTCTGCACCATCTGTGTTCCCAGATCTCCTCACCCTGTTCTAGTCTCTCTCCTTATGACACTGCCACGGTTTAGCTTCCTCTGTTGACGTTTTTTTTTTTCCACACTTTTTCTTTTGTCATTATTTTTATTGAATGAAAGAAGATCTACATTTACTTTTTTTTAAATAAAAAGATTTCTTTATTCATTAATGATAACCACAGCACACAGAAGGGGCTCCCACATCAGGACCTGATATGTTCTATAGCAGTGATGACACTCAGATAAACAGTGTAGGCTCAGGGTGATGTTGGAAGCAGACTGACAGTGAGTGAAGAAAATCTGGGGAGGTGACCTGGGCAGAGTGCCGCTTGCAGGTAGAGGGGGAGCACGTGTTAGCATTCATGGCGGAGCAGCTACAGCAAAACCCTAATAAACAGATATGATATTCTGTCAGGGGAAGCAGGGAGAAATGGATGTGACTAAAAATAAGGAACCACCAGTTTTTCAAAATACAGTTTCTGAAAGTAGAGACAGACATCTGTACCCCTTTTCTAGTGTTTGCTCTGGCCACTCAGTTATGTATGGAAAATGCTTATATTAACAGAATCTATTAATCTCTGTAATCAAGATCACATGGTTGCCTCTGCTTGACCCTTCCTTCCCTAAACTCCTAAGATGTCCCTGTGCCTTTCATGAATCAAATATTCTGACCAACCTCAGGCTAAAAGGGTTACCACTGTATCTTCTTTTATTTATTTTTGTAATCATGGTCAATTATAGTACTAAATAGTAATCATAATAATGATAATATTGAGAAAAGTAAATGATTTTGAGGACTAGATTCTGGCCATTATAGCTAGAACATAATCAGACAGAGGTACTATTTCCATGGGAAATGTTGTAAATTGCTTAGGATATGGTGGCAGGTGAGTCAAAGAACTCTTTCCTGAAATATATGATCAGCAGTTTAGTATTCAAAACTGAATCTTTGGTTAAAGGTTGAGAAATGACCACCACCGCCTTATACAGAACAAGATGTAAACAAAGGAATGCAAAACCAAAAACGGAGGCACAGGGACCACAATGCAAAGCCAACCTAGACAACATAGCGACCCTCTGTCTGGAAACCTTAAAGAAGGAGAAAGAGGAGTTGATGAGGAGAGAAGAAGGAGGGAGGAGAGAAATAAGAAGAGGATGAAAATGAAAATCAGAATTAAAGATATTGATAAGAGCAGATATAGAGGCTTTGGAACAAAAAAGATGGGACAGAGTCCAATATTGCAGTTTTCCAATGTCACAAAAGGAAGTAAAACAGTGTCAAGTGTTGTAGAGACTTCAATAAAAACAGTGAAAGAATATCAGAATATACCAAGAATCTAGAAATTTAAAGAAATATTTAAAAGAATCGTTTCAGCATCCAACAAGATAGGAAACAGACAGAGGCTTTTATATGCGAGCCTGGAGAGCTGAGTTCAGTTCCAAGAACCCAAGTGAAGATGAAAGGAAAGAACTGACTCTAAACAGTTGTTTCCTGACCTACACACTATAGCAAGCACAGGTCCATACATGCATATCACACGCACACACATACACACACACCATGATAATAGGGCATTTTGATTAAAGATGTTACCAACATATATATTTGTATATATAATATAATTTACTTTTCCCCTAAATTTCAATGAAAGCATTACTTGGGATGAAGATTTGTAATTATTGTAAGTCAATAATTATGGCCATCTTGTGGGCATTGCTTTCTTCTCTGTGATCAATGGTCGCAAAAGAGCACAAGACTTAGTATGCCTAAGAGAGGTGGCTTCTTTCTTATAGTAGCTGTGTGACTTTGGACAATGCACAGGAATTGTCTTTAAGCTTAAAGGACATTTTGCTTTCATGCATCATAAAATTCGTTCACAATTATTTTAACTTTTCTAGACGGCAGTCTTTTTGTCTCTGAAATGGTAGAGTTTCTAGCTCTAACTTCTTATGAAAGGAATTGTAAAACACAGCCACCAAGTCGGACTGCATATGAACATTGTACACTATTGAAATCAATACTGTATTTTAAAGGGGAAATAATTTTAAATGATAGCACTTGCTAAAAATCAATAAAGAATTACTGGCCTATGTATATTCCTGACGCCCTGTATACTTTACTTAAGAGAAAGGTCTCTAAAAATGTATTTTTGTAGATACTTGAGTAGTTGCAAATGAGCCCCTGCCAGTTGCCATCCTGATGTTAGCATTTTGTCTAATTCTGATTCCACGCATCACTAAATTCTGAACAATCTGTGTCTTAAAGCGTACCATGCACTAATTCTGCTCTGACAACTTTGTAATGGGAATTTGAACACTTATTACATTTTTCTTGTTAAAACAGGGGCAATGCACTCTGAATGTTACAGGCCACTCACCTTGCCTGGATGTGCTGAAGTTCCCTGTAGCTGGTTCCTTTTGATTTGAAACGTCCTTTTGAATAACACTGGGCCAGGACTACACACACAAACACAGACACAGACACAGACACACAGACACACACACACACACACACACACACACACACACACACACACACACACACTTCTCTGTAAGAGTAGCCTTCATCATGTAAATCCTACTCTGGTCTTGTCCAGGCATTGTGGGGTTGGTAAAAGAAGTCCATTTCAATGACCTTTAGTCTACCCAACAGTTCCTATAGCTATCACAGTGGGTTCTAAAACACTAGTTAAAAGGGAGGTTTCTAGTGAGGTATCTGTAACAGGAGAAATGCCTGGCTTACACAAAACAATTTCCTATGCTAATGAGAACATTAATGTTCCTGAATGCATTTGCAAGAGTTTATGGCCAAATACAGAGTTGTTTTTTTTTTTTTTTTTTTTGCTTTTTTGAGACAGGGTTTCTCTGTGGTTTTGGAGCCTGTCCTGGAACTAGCTCTGTAGACCAGGCTGGTCTCGAACTCACAGAGATCCGCCTGCCTCTGCCTCCCGAGTGCTGGGATTAAAGGCGTGCGCCACCACCGCCCGGCCAGAGTTTGAAATTATGTGATGAGTTAAAACTGTAAAAAACTTTTGCTGTGTTTCTTCTTGGCAAAAGTTTTCTATTCTTTTTCTTTCTATTTTTGTGAAAGTTTGCTATTTTTTTTTACTGGGTATTCACTTTATACATTACTATAAGATCGTATTATTTTTATTGAGTTGGATTTCCATACAGATGTTCATGCTTCATCAAGCCTACCCATGAAATTGATCAAATAAATTTGTTATAGATTTATTCAACTTCCAGTAGAAGCATTTGAGTTTCCTTATACAATAATAGTAATACCACCCCCACCTTCAACCTCATTATAGAACTCAGTGCATAGAAAGTCCTCTCTCTATATTAAACACTGTGATTGATTGTTTATAAAAGTCATTAATCAGTTGCTAAAGTTTAGATTGATGTTTAAAGGGATGTTCTAGCCTAAGCTTTCTACAGTTTGCCACATTTTGGGCGCTCAAAAAAAAAAAAAAAAAAAAAAAGAGCGGGAATATGCAGGGGAGACCATGCTGAAAACCACCTCCCATCACCCATGGTAAGTTCTGGTAGAGCTAGGAAAGAACCCTGGTGACAGATGGACACAAACCTCAAGCCAAGTCAAAATGTGGCAGAGACAGGACAACAGAGATGCAGCCACTTCCTGCCCACTGACCATCTTTCCTAATAGCCTTTGGTAACAAGGTAGGTAATCAAGGCACACTGAGTCATTTTCAGGTGGGAACTTTTCTAATTCCTAACATTTCTAACAACTTAGAGAGACATACCTCTGGTAGGTGTGTCCTGGAGCAGGAAGTAGGCTTTGACTACTCAGGAAATGCGAACTAAATAGAACTTGCCAACTAGATAGACTTTTGGAGGGATGGGGTTTCCAGTAAGCTTAATGTGTAGCCATGGACATTTTAGAGACCAGAGTACTCAATCGTGGGGATGGGGAGCGGAGTGAATACTGAAAAGTTTGCTATTTTATTTTGTTGAATACAACTAAATTGGCAAAGTGTCTGTTTATCATATATTACTTTAAAAATAACAAACAAATGAATCTTAGAAGAAAAGAAAGAAATGTTGCTTTTTAATGAGGTTAGTTTCCTGGCATTTTGGTATAATCTGGTATGGAAAACAAAATGTTCTAGAGAAAAACTGGAGGCCCGTAATATCTCTCAATGTTTATTCATGGAAATCAAGTATCATACTATATGCTTTCTAGTGCAGTCAAATTCAATCCCAACTTCAGTGTAGGAAAATACTGTAAGACATTATGAATGGTCATTCTTAAGAAAAGGGAAAATTGATTTTGAATAGATTAAACGTAACAAATAAGCAGAGCACAAGGTATTTTCAAAAAAGCCCAATATGTTGTAATGTTTTGAAGTGGAATAGCAATTGGTACCTATCTTACCCCCCCCCCCCGTTTTCTGCCTGAATTTGTTGATATTACTCTTTATGATCAAATACCCACAGACAGATCTGTTCTTCCTTCTATCTGAGGCAGGAGTTCTCCACTGTATCTTTGACATGCTTACCTAGATTCTTCATGTTGTATCTCATTCATGTAAAGCAACAACACTAAAAAGTACAGAAGCAGGCAAGCTCACGGGGGTCTGAAATGAAGGGAGGAGACTGTCTGGCTTGCCTTCATGTAGGTAGGTTATCCTTATCACAGTGGAAAAAAAGTAGCTTTTAGTGTGCCTATTTTGCAACTCAGATAACCAACTCTCAGGGATTAATTTATTCAAAGAAGTTATGTATTGATACTACAGGGGGTTGGATAAGCCTTCCCAGATTCTCTGCTCCTGGGGGATAGATGAGAAAATTAGAATGAAGAAGCCATTGGCTTTAAATTGTTGGCTGTTCCTGTCATAGCTCTGTAATCAAGAAGATTCGAGGCAGCAGGACACCTACATTCTAGGGAGTTTTGCAATAAGAGGTGCCAAGTCAAGCTTTTTTTTTTTTTTTAAAGTAGAGTCAGACAGTGAGAGTACCTCCTTTGCAAGTAAGAACAAACTACAACCTTTTCAGATGTTAATAAACCCAAACCTGCCTTCACGCCTTTCACAATAAATTTCATTCCTAATCATGAACACAGCTCAAAGTCTCTCTCTGATTGGTCCCAGGAGGTCTGCAGCATTCAGGGGTACATGTGGCTAATGGGTCATGGAAAGACTCTTGCAGCAAGGTGAACAGTGACTTGTCTGGGTCTGCATTAGATGTGTAGATAAGAACACTCGCTCTCTTGACCTCATCCTGCTTCCTTTTCTCCTCTCCACTATCTGTACCAGGTTACCCAGTCCACACCTCTCAGCCCTTCCTCCAGCTCCAGGCACCATCAGCTTGTCCCAAGCTTATACTTAATGATAAATCTTTATGACATTCAGGTTCTTCAAAGGTAAGACATCCAACACTGACTTGTGACTTACCTGTGCACACATCTGTATATGTGTGCACCCACATACACACACATGTTCACATTTATTTTTTTCTTTGAAATGGCGTTTCTCTTGGCTGTCCTGGAATTCAGTCTGTAGTATAGACTGGCCTTGAACTCACAGAGATCCACTTACTTCTACCTCACAAGTGCTGGGATTAAAGGCATGCACCACCACCACCCAGCACATGTTCACATTTATAAATGGCAAAACTACTATCCAGATTTGAACACAAATATGTTGTTTCTGGAAGAAAAAGAAAGAAAAGAAAAAGAAATAATATTATCTCTGCCTCTTTCTGTGTGTGTATCTGTCTGTCTATTATAGGAAATATTACAAGTTGCCACAGTTGTGTATAAAATGTTGTCTTCATCCAGATATTATGAGGCCAAATATACCATTCCTTAAAGTCACCATAAATATTCTATCTTGCATGTATGGATGTGTACCACTGGACTACCTCCAAAGGAGAGTCAACTTGAAAACAATTTAGTGGTTTTATTTTTTCTTTTGACATTTGCAAAGCACATGAACTAATACTACAGCTATTTCAGCCTAAGACTAAAAGCTCAAAATAAATAAATTTACCAAAAGTTAGCAGCTTAGAGAGTGGGTTTGAAGTCCGTATTTTCTCATCATAGCTTAGACTTTAGCAGAGTAGACTATAATAAACTTGAGTCAATAAAAGCATCCTCAAGACCACTTTCCCTTCACTTCTCCCTTGCTCATCTCCTCCATAAATTAGCCCTTTATTTTCTTAATGTCAGGGGTATCCTGCCGATTCTGAGGAAAATGAAAGACCCTGGTGTAAAATGCAAAAGTTTCTGACAATGAGTAGATAAATTCTTATTTATTAAAAATAATTTTCTATCTTAGCATGAGGTCAATAGACTTAATGAAAAAATTTCATGGCATAAACAATATTGCAATGTCCTAATTATTACTTTCCAACAAACCCCAGCATGCACTAGATTATGGAGCTGAAGTCTCATTTCCAGATGTTGTAGTTAGATTTTGTTTATTAATCTAAACATCTCAGTGGTTCCTAAAATTAGGCCATAGCAAAGTGGAATCTGATGTTGAGAGTTCACCAACACCCTATGGGAAGGGCTAAATAAACCAGCCTAAAGATGGTTGCAAAGATGGGTGTAAGTGTGGTGTTTTGTTGGGCAATTGAAGCTTTTTCTCTGTATTACCACAAACTCATCCAGCAACAATTTCTTTGAAAAGCATGCATAGTAAATTGTATACCTCATAAAGTAAATGAGAACACTTCTAATCACAACACAAGCCACCAGCATAGAGGTGCAGGTATTTGGGGATGTAGGGATTTAGTTTCTATAGCTTTGGCCTTTCACTCACCTCCTTCTCACCTGTTCTCTACCTGCTTCACTCACCTCATTCACACCATGCTCTACCTGCTTCACTCACCTCATTCACACCGTGCTCTGCCTGCTTCACTCACCTCACTCCCACCCATGCTCTACC
>NC_022012.1:5183089-5186424 GCF_000317375.1 Microtus ochrogaster | reverse complement strand
TCACCTCATTCACACCATGCTCTACCTGCTTCAGTCACCTCATTCACACCATGCTCTACCTGCTTCAATCACCTCACTCCCACCCATGCACTCCCAGCTCCTGTTCTTTCCTTCCACCCATGGTCTACCTGCTTTAGTTACTCATTCACACAAAGCTCTATTTGCCTAATTAAAAAAGCAGAACATGCAGCAAAAAGAATTTTTTGTCTGTGACTCCCAGAAATCTAAGAAATATGTTCTGAGCTTTAAGGAAATGGGTGTGATGGGTTTGCAAAGCAATACTGCATAATTGTAAGTTTCAGACAATTTGATATTTTTCAATAATTCAGGAAGATTATTTTTCCCAAATATATACTTGAACTGTACTCTGAACTTTTTAAGAAGCAACGTGTCCTTAGGGCTCTAATGAGAACATAAGCTTGGATATGATTTTTCTCATTAGATGTTATAAAATGCACCAGAGAAGGAAAAGGAACAATTTATAAACCAAATAACACAAAACAAAGTATTCAATCTAATTTGAAGTCCATGTTAGAGACTATAATTTTCTACACTCGGAGAAAATGTGACTGATATTTGCTGCAAATAGTACCTTGAAGGGCTTTGTATTTAATTAAATGTCCAATGACAAATTTGATCGCATCTTCAGAACCAGAGATTGATAGGAGCGCAAGGTCAAGGGAGCCATTTACTATGACAACAGTGAAGCATACGATTGATGCTACTTCAGTCTGGGATGTTTTATTTCCAGAATGATTAGACTCTCATAGCATCAATGATACCACTTTATTAGCTTTTAGCATCTGTGCATGTGCTCCTGGAAATGCTGCAGCCCACTGAGTATCACAGGCCATTTGAAGCCATCTCCTTGACAGAATATACTTCTTTACAGGGTGTCAGTGCGAACAATGTGTTTGCTGGTGGATGTGTAACTCTGAACCTTACTGAAAACTTTTTGTGGCCCAATAAACCTCTCCGCTGATGCAATAATTTAAATCAGACCAAATCAAACCAAATTAGAAAAAGCCCAGGGTTCATGGATGCCAGCACTCCCAGGTGGAAGGAGGGCTAGAAAACCACGGAGAGAGGAAAGGAAGACCAAAAAACCCACATGTTGGCGGGCTTTCTTGGAGATGGAGTCAGGACTGAGGCAACTTCCAGAGGAGGGGGATTGGGATGGAACTTTCCACCCAAACATTCCGGACTTTTTGGATATAGGGATGCCATGGGCTAGGTTGGAGCTTTAACTAAAACACTTACTGTAATAGAATGCAATTACATATAGGTTTTAATTTCAGGGGAAGAGACAAAGGATGGAAGAGGAAGACCAGGACATACAGACCAAGAAAGACAAATCTTTTAGGGTTAATGTGCAGCAAGCCAACACTAAAACCAGCTGTAAATGACAACCAAAGCCAGGTACTAGAGAATGGAAAAAGTAGAGGTTAATTTCATGTTTTTCAGGTAGCTGACCTTTGTAGGATCACATGGCTAATATTAAAATATTTCCTTTTTAGGTGATACTATCTATTTAGCAATTCACTTTAGACAGAAAATTACACAAGCAGAGAGACTGAGATAACATGATCCTACATCTCCATTATCAAAAGACCAAAAGGGTTACAAGCAGCTATCAGTCAACCATCCTAACCTGGTAGTTCAGAAGCAAAAAGACATGAGTGTCCTGGAAGCAGTTGATAAGGCTGAAAGCTACAGTCTTAATATCCTCATTAATCTAAGGAAGCTTAATATCCTCATTCTCCTGTTTGTGTCCAGCATCTGCAACATAAGGAAAAGCAACAGCAGCTCCCTTTACCCCCACAGCTTCATGGTTTATTTTTTGGTTCCCTGCTCATTAAAAGTTAAGCTGTTTAGTTTTTATTTTTATTTTATTGTAATATAGTCCACATAAAACTTATCTTCTTACATCAAGTGAACAATTTATAATCACTGGTCCCGGGTACACTGCTGTATAGCGGTTCTCAGTAGCTCACTCTCTTACAGTGAGACTCTATGCCTGCTGTTCAATAAATGGCATTTCCTTGCTAGCTCAACCCCTGGTAACCATCACTCAACATTTTGGTTTGTAGAAACTTGATTACTTCATGCAAGATACTTATAGAACCTTGTCTCTCTGTGTTTCATAGACACAGTAGGTTTTTAGGCTGTCTATTCCATTGTTTTCCTGAACTAATATAGAGATATGTTTCCCAAGATGCTACATATCCCCAGCCATAATTGTCATCAGGAATGTTAAAAAATAATCTGGCTTCATCTTATCACTTTTGGAGACATCATCTCCCTATTTGTTCTTGTTTCATTTTTGTTTTTGCAATCAAACACCCTGATGAAAAGAATTGTAGGGGATGAATGAGTTAATATAGTTTACAATTCCTGGGTACAGCCTATCACTGAGAGGAAGCTTAGCTAAAATCTCAAAGAGTTAGTTACATCATATGCACAGTCAAGAGCAGAGAGAATCAAGCATCTGTGGTGCCTGCTTTAGCTAGTTTTCTTCACTCATACATTTCAGGACCCAGCCCAGAAAGGAATGTTGTTGGCACCCACATCTAAGTGGTATTCTCACCTTAAGTAATAATCAAGAAATTCACAAATTGATCTAGACAATTCCTCAACTGTGATTCTCTTCTCAAGTGATGCTTAGTTGTATCAAGATGACAAACAAAAACTGTCACACTACTGATTTGGATTTGTGGAACTCAGGTAACATGTGGTAGTGACTGGCATGCACCAAGAAGACTGATTTACCAACTCCATGTGTGTGCAGTATTAGGCTGGGTTTTTTTTTTCTTTTAAATCTATTTTTATCCCATTTGCCATGGATGTTGATGGTACATATGCCCAACAACCAAGACCGTGAGTGTGCACAAGTAATAAATGCAGTGCCAACTCTCCTCTGCTGGCTCTGTCCAGGCGAAAGAAAGGCCGAAGAGCCTACGTGGCTCTGATGTGAAGATTTCGAGCTTGCAGACTTTACTTCATGCTTCTAGTGATGCCTGTGCTAGCAACAGTTGAAGTGCTCTAACTAATGACACAAAGTGATGGCACATGTGCTCAGACCTTGCACATGCCCCCCACATCCCACATTGTCTTAGTTCATTCTAAATCAGTCAGTGCTGGAGCTGTACTATGCTGACACCTTTTACAAATGTGTAAGGCACTGTTGCAGCATCTTTGAAACAGAGCCAGTCACATTTTCATTCCTCATGAAAGACTGGAAAACAGCAAGGACACACTGGTTTTTTTTTTTTTTTAAGATTTTTTTTTTATTGAGAAAAAAACTTTCCGCCTCCTCCCAGCCTCCCACTCCTCCC
>NC_022012.1:5120297-5177062 GCF_000317375.1 Microtus ochrogaster | reverse complement strand
GGCTCCCTTACAGGGGACCCTGAGGCCTGCCCCGTAGGCAGGCACTCACTGCTCTGGGTGGGTAGCCTTAGAGTAGGAGCTTAAAACTGTTCTTGAGCACTGGTCCTAGCATACAGCAGGGCAGGGTTGGGGAGGGGTGCTGGGGGGCTGGGTCGTGCAAAGGAAAGACAGCCCTGCAGAAGGAGCTGGGGGAGGGGAGGTTGTGCTCTCTTCCGGGACAATCCGCCCCTGGATAGCACACACTCACCAGTCCAGATGGGATTCCTCAGCAACTCAGGACACACTGTTTTTACTTGGAATAGTTGATTGGTTTTCAAATTGATCAAGTGACACAATTAAAAGGTAAAGAAATGGTGAAAGTTTCAAATGAGATTCTGATGTAACATAAAATAATTAAAAAAAATCTTATAACTAGAGGGAGCAGAATGCTTGGCTGAAAGATGAAGAGAAAAGCAATATATTCATATCAAAGAGAACACAAAATCAAAGCAGCAATGTGTAGATTGCCGCAATGCTAAAGCTCTTCGTGAAAGAACTTCGGTATTAGTTCTTCCTTTCCATCATTTAAAGAAAACATGGAAAGTCATATTCTTCATCTGACTTTATTTAGTGTTTCATTATTGAAGTCAAGCTATATCCTCTCTCTAGAAACAGTCTAGATTCTGGTGTCCAATACCATAGCTACAACAAGAACTTGATTCTAACTGAGAACCTAATGCCACTCAGAAATCAAATCGTCAGTTCTATTATTATCTAGTTAGAGCTGAAATGGTGGAATGCAACTAGAATTTCTAGGATGCTAGGTTTTGTTATCAAAGGATTACATTATTTTAAATCACCATAAAAGTTATACTAATTTCTTAGACTTGATTTGCAGGCAAGTTCAAATGGCTCCATTTATGGAAAAATCTGAATTTCATTTTAACCTTTTAGCATGTATCCAGTCTGTAACCTCTTAAGATTCCTGTGTAAATCTCTGAACCTTGACATTTGCATAGCCGCTCCCCTTTTCTGGTGTTTCTAGGGACTGAACTCAGCATCTTGAGCACATAATTCAAGTTGAGCTACATCTCCAGCAAATAGCTCAATTCTTTGACGCCATTAAGTTCTTTTTTGATGTGCATAAGAAACCATGAATTCAGTTTTTAATCACTTATTTTAAAATGTTGGCAATATCACACTGATAAGCAATGCACTGTGATTGTATTCACACCCCTCCATGCTCTCACCCCCTCTCAATGACCCCTTTCTTCCCAACCAGCCCCATCCTCCCATCATGTCCTTCTTTCCTTTCTTAAGACCACATGAAGACTGTGATAGCAAATGAGCATTCTAAGAACGGTACCTGGAGGATTGACATCTACTCTCCCATGTCTCTGTGATAAGCATGTTCTTGAACAGTTTGGACGGCAACCCTATAATAACCACACCTATTCAAATTTAAACTTAGTCATAGGTACAGATATCTTGTCTTTGGCTATGTACCAAAGGTTTTATTTTTTTTTAACAATTTAAGCAAAATTATCAGGTTGTATTCAATTGTATGAGATTAAAATGAACCTTGTTATATTTATGAAACAAAACATTTTACTTTAAATATAATATTAACATCAACTATGTTTTTTTGAGATTAATTTTGTGAGTAAACAAAATGAAATATGTCAATTCACAGAGGTGTATTGTCAATGATCTGATCTAGAATTGATATACTTTGGTGAATATCAATCTGGTTTCATTTATCTGTAGTTGGATAATATCTTTTTTCATGATTATAAATCACTTTTTTTATTTTTAAAATTTTACATATCAGTTCCAGTTTCTTCTAACTCCCATCCTCCTGCTACCCCCAACTTCTCCCCACCCCATCCCCCATCCACTCCTCAGAGAGGGTGAGGCCTCCCACTGGGAGTCAACAAAGTCTGTCACCTCACTTGAGGCAGGACCAAAGCCCTCCCCCTATATCTAGGCTGAGCAAGGTCTTCCTCCATAGGGAATGGGCTCCAAAGTGCACTAGGATTAAATATTGGTTCCACTGCTTGTGGCCCCACAAAGTCCCCAAGCCACACACCTGTCACCCACATTCAAAAGGCCTTGTTCAGTCTTATGCAGGTTCCCAAGCTGTCAGTCCAGAGTCAGTGAGGTCCCACTTGCTCGGGTCAGTGGTTTCTGTGGGTTTCTCCATCACAGTCTTGGTCTTTGCTCATAATATGGCATTTCTCTCTTGTAGAAGGAGCTGCGAGCAGGCCTGCTTTTCATCCTGCCCTGCTCCCACATGGCTAGCTTTACCCAAAATAATTACATGGAAACTGTATTCTTTTAAACACAGCCTGGCCCATTCATTCTATCCTCTTCCTGGCTAATTCTCACATATTGATTAACCCATTTCTAATAATCTGTATAGCACCATGAGGTGGTGACTTACCAGGAAAGATTCAGCATGTCTGACCTGGTGGCTCACTCCATTGCATCTGACCCTCACTTCCCTTCTTCCCAGTATTCTATTCTGTCTACTCCACCCATCTATGTTCTGACCTATCAAATGGCCAAGGCAGTTTCTTTATTAACCAATGAAATCAACACAAACAGAAGACCCTCCCACATTACCCTCTCTATGACTGGACTCCAGGAATTCAACCCAGTGCTTAGCTGTAGATCTGTGTATCTGCTTCCTTCAGTTACTGGATGAAGATTCTATGATGACAATTAAGGTAGTTATCAGTTGATTACAGGGAAGGCCAGTTAAGCTGCCCTCTTCACTATTACTTAGATTCTTAGCTGTGGTCAGTCCTGTGGATTCTCAGGAATTTCCATAGTGCCTAATTTCTCACTAACCCCATAATGGCTCCCTCTATCAAGATATGTCTTTCCTTGCTCTTCCTCTCTGTCCTTCCCGCAACTGGACCTTCCCAATTCCTCATGTTCTCCTTCTTACTATGTGTCTCCCCTCACCATTCCCCTATGTCCTCTCCACTACCTCCATGCTACCAATTACTATGGAGAGCTTGTCCACTGCCCCTTCATGGGGAGGACGGAATCCATTTATGTCTCTCTTAGCGTTCTCCTTGTTTCCTGTCTTTTCTGGAGTTGCGAACTATAAGCTGGTTGTCCTTTGCTTTATGTCTAATATCAATTTGTGATTGAGTACATACCAGGATAGTTTTTCTGTGCCTAGGTTATCTCACTTCGGATTTTTTTTCTAACTCCATTCATTTGCCTACAAATTTCAAGATATCACCATATTTTCTTTATCCATTCTTTTGTTGAGAGGCATCTAGGTTGTTTCCAGGTTCTAGCTGTTACAAATAGTGCTGCTATGAACATAGAGTTGAGCAAATATCCTTGTAGTATGAGTGTTCATCTTTTGGGTATATGCCCAAGAAAGGTATTGCTGGGTCTTGAGGTAGATTGAGTCCTAATTTTCAGAGAAACTGCCATACTCATTTCCAAGGTGACTGTACAAGTTTGCGTTCCCACCAGCAATGGAGGAGTGTTCCCTTACTTCACCACTTCTCCAGCATAAGCTTTTATTAGTGTTTTTGATCTAAGCCATTCTGATAGGTATAAGATGCTATCTCAGAGCTGTTTTGATTTGATTTTCCCAGATGGCTAAGGATGTTGAACAGTTCATTAAGTGCCTTTTGACCATTTGAGATTTCTCTGTTGAGAATTCTCTGTTTAGATTTTTATACTATTTTTAATTAGATTATTTGGTATTTTGATGCCAAGTTTCTTGAGTTCTTTTTATATTTCAGAGATCAACCTCTGTCAGATGTGGTGATGGTGAAGATGTTTTCCCATTCTGCAGGATTTTGCTTTGTCTTATTGACTGTATCTTTTGCCTTAAAAAAGCTTCTCAGTTTCAGGAGGTCCCATTTATTAATTGTTAATTTCAAAGTCTGTGCTATTGGTATTAAGTGGTCTCCTGTGCCAGTGTGTTCAAAGCCACTTCCCATTTTCTCTTTTATGCGGTGCAGGGTGGTTGGATTTATAGTGAAATCTTTGATTCACTTGCACTTGAGTTTTGTGCATGGCAATAGATTTGGGTCTATTTGCATTTTTCTACATGTCAACATCCAGTTATGCCAGCATCATTTGATGAAGATATTTTCTTTTTTCCATTGTGTAATTTTAGCTTCTTTGTCAAAAATCAGGAGTTCATAGGTGTGTTGATTAATATCAGAGTCTTCTTCTATTTGGTTCCATAAATCCCCCTGTCTGTTGTTGTGCCAATACCAAGCTATTTTCATTACTATAGCTCTATAGCAGAGCTTGAAGTCAGAGATGGTGTTACCTCCCAAAGTTTCTCTATTGTGCAGAATTGTTTTGGCTTTCCTGGGGTTTTTTGTTTGTTTGTTTTTTTTCCATATGAAGTTGAGTCTGTGAAGTATTGTGCTGGAATTTTGATTCAGTATTACACTGAATCTGTATATTGCTTTTAGTAAGATTGCCATTTTTACTATGTTGATGCTAGCTATCCAAGAGCATGGGAGATATTTCCATTTTATGATATCTTCTTCAATTAAGAAATTTAAAGACTTAAAATTCTTGTCATACAGGTCTTTCACTTGTTTGGTTAGAGTTACCCTGAGATATTTTATGGTGCTTGTTGCTATTGTAAAGGGTGATATTTCTCTGATTTCTATCTTGGCCCATTTATCTTCTGTATATAGGAGGGCTATTGATTCTTTTGAGTTAATCTTATATCCTGCCATTACTGAAGGTGTTTATCAGCTGTTGGATTTCCCTAGTATAATTTTTGGGTCATTTAGGTAAACTATCATATCATCTGCAAATAGTGAAATTCTGGCTTCTTCATTTCCAGCTTTTAACCCCATGATCTCCTTTGGTGTTCTTATTGCTCTAGCTAGAACTTAGAGTACTATATTAAAAAGATATGGAGAGAATGGACAGTCTTGTCTTATTCCTGATTTTCGTGGAATTGCTTTGAGTTTCTCTCCATTTAATTTGATGTTGGCTGTCAGCTTGCTGTATATTGCCTTTCACATATTTAGATACATTCCTTGTATCCGTGATTTCTCCAAGACTTTTATCATGAAGGGATGTTAGATTTTGTTAAAGACTTTTTCTGTATCTGTGAGATAATCATGTGTTTTGTTCTTCTTTCAATTTTTTATATGGTACATTACATTGACAGATTTTCACACATTGAACCATCTCTGCATCTTTGGGATGAAGCTGATTTGATCATGTTGGATGATTTTTCTGATGTGTTCTTGGATTCAGTTTGCCAGTATTCTATTGAGAATTTTTGCATCAATGTTCATGAGGAACATTGGTCTGTAATTGTCTTTCTTGGTTGTGTCTTTCTCTGGTTTGTGTATTAGCACAATTATTGCCTCAATGAATTTGACAATGTCTCTTCTATTTCTATTGTGTGGAACACTTTGAGGAGTATAGGTATTAGCTCTTCTTTGAAATTCTGGTAGCATGATGTGCTGAAACCATCTGGCCATGGATATTTTTGATTGGGAGACTATTCATAACTGCTTCTATTTCTTTAGGGGCTTTAGGTCTATTTAAATAGCTTATCTGTTCTTGATTTAATTTTGTATGTGGTATCTTTGCAGATAATTGTCCATTTCTTTTACATTTTCCAATTTTGTGGAGTACAGGTTTTTGTAGTATGACCTAATGATTCTCTGGATTTCCTCAGTGTTTGTTGTTATGACCCCCTTTCATCTCTGATTTTGTTAATTTGCATATTTTCTCTCTCCCTTTTGCTTAGTTTGGATAAGGGTTTGTCTATCTTGTCGATTTTCTCAAATAACCAACTCTTTTTTTTATTAATTCTTTGTATTGCTTCTTTGTTTTTATTTTATTGATTTCAGTCCTCAATTTGATTATTTCATAGGGTTTAGTACTCTTGAGAAAGTGGTGTAGGAGGTCCTTCTTTCTATGTATTGTTTGTATTGGTTAATGAATAAAGAAACTACCTTGGCCTTGATAGGGCAGAACTTAGGTAGGCAGGGGCCAGGAGCGGGAAATTAAATGGAATGCTGGGGGAAAGAAGGCAGAGTCAGACATGCTGAATCTTTCCCAGTAAGCCACTGGCATGTGGCAATACACAGATTAATAGAAATGGGTTAAATTAAGATGCAAGAATTAGCCAATAAAAACCTAGAGGAAATGGGCCAAGCAGTGTTTTAATGAATACAGTTTCTGTATGATTATTTCGGGTGTAAGGTAGCCAGGCAGCTGGGACAAACAAAGGGGCTCCCTCTTTTTACAACAGGGCAGCTTTCTTCTTTTTGTTCTAGAGCTTTCAGGTGTGCTGTTAAGTCATAAATGTGAGATTTCTACAAGTTCTTTATATAGGTACTTAGTGCTACAAATTTTTCTCTTAGCATTGATTTCAAAGTGTCCCATAAGTTTGGGTATGTTGCATATTTATTTTTGTTGAATTTTAGGAAGTTTTTAATTTCTTTTCTTATTTTTTCCTTGATGCAGGGGTGTTCAATTTCCATGAGTTTGTGGGATTTCTGCAATTAATGTTGTTTTTTTTTTTTTTTTTTTTTTTGGTTTTTCGAGACACGGTTTCTCTGTAGCTTTGGAGCCTGTCCTGGAACTCCCTTTGTAGACCAGGCTGGACTCGAACTCACAGAGATCCACCTGCCTCTGCCTCCCAAGTTCTGGGATTACAGGCGTGTGCCACCACCGCCCTGCTTGCAATTAGTATTGTTGAGTTCTAACTTTAGGCCATGGTGATCCAATAAGATACAGGGGGTTATTTCAATTTTTTTTTCTATCTCTCAAAATTTGTTTTGTTACTGAATATGTGGTCAGTTTTTCAGAAGGTTGCATGAGGTTCTTAGAAGAAGGTATATTCTTTTGTGTTTGGGTGGAATGTTCTATAGATGTCTGTTAAACTCATTTGAGACATAACTTCTGTTAGTTCCCTTATTTCTCTGTTAAGTTCTGTGGTGAGAGTCTCCCACTATTAGTCTGTGGGGTTTGATATATGATTTAAGCTTTAGTAATGTTTATTTTACAGATGTGGAATCGCTTGTATTTGGGACAGAGATTTCAGAATTGATATTTTATCTTGTTGGATTTTTCCTATGATTAATATGAAATGTCCTTTTTGTTTCTTTTAATTAATTGTAGTTTGAAATCTATTTTGTTACATATTATAATATCTATAGCAGTTTGTTTCTTAGGTCCATTTGATTAGAAAATTTTTCCCAACTCTTTACTCTGAGGTAATTTCTGTCTTTGAAGTTCAGGTGTGTTGTTTTTTTTTTTGTATTCTGCAGAAGATGAATCCTGTTTTCTTATCCATTATGTTAGCCTATGTATTTTTATAGGCAAATTGAGACCACTGATATTAAGAGTTATTAATGACCAGTGATTATTAATTCCTGTTATTTTTGAGTGGTAGTATTTGTGTTTTTTTTTCCTTTGGGGTTTGCTGTGGAGGGAGTTATCTGTTGATTGTGTATTTGTGGGTGTAGCTAGCTTCCTTGGGTTTGAATTTTCCTTCTAGTACTTTCTATATAGCTGAATTTGTGCATAGGTCTTATTTAAATCTGGGTTTGTGATGGAATATCTTGTTTTCACCACCTATGGTAATTGAAAACTTTGCTGGGCTGGCAATCGTGGTCTCTCAGTGTTTGCAGAATGTCTATTCAGGACCTTCTGTCTTTCAGAGTTTTCATTGAGAAGTCAGGTGGAATTCTCACAGGCCTTTTTTCCTTTGCAGCTATTGATACTATTTCTTTATTCTGTATGTTTGGTTTTTTTTTTTTTTATTTTGTGACAAAGGACTTTTGTTTTTGGTCCAATCTATTTGGTGTTCCGCAGCTTCTTGTATTTTCATACGTATGCCCTTCTTTAGGTTGGGAAAGTTTTCTTCTATGATTTTGTTAAACATATTTTCTGTTCCTTTGAGCTTGAGTTCTCATTCTTCTTTCTCTTTTATTCTTAAGTTTGGTTTTTCCATAGTATCCCACATTTCCTGGGTATTTTATGTTATGATTTTGTTGTATTTAAATTTTTCTTTGACTGATGAATTTATTTCCTCTACTGTATCTTCAATAACTGAAATTATCTTTTACATCTCTTGCATTCTGTTGGCTATGCTTGCATCTGTAGTTCCTGATCATTTACTCATATTTTCCATTTCTAGAGTTTCCTCAGTTTGTGTTTTCTTTATTGTCTCTATTTCAGTTTTCAAGTTTTGAACTGTTTCTTTCACCTATTTGATTTTTTTTCTTGGCTTTCTTTAAGGGATTTCTTGATTCTTTTTCCATTTTTTTGTTTGTCTTTTCCTCCATTTCATTAAGAGAATTTTTATTTCCTCATTAAGGGTCTCTATCATCTTCATAAACTTATTTTGAAGGCAATTTTTTTTTTTTTGCTTCATCTGCTTTGGGATATTCAGGTCTTGCTGGTATAGAACCACTAGTTTCTGGTGGTGCCATATTGCTCTTTATGTTGTTGAGTGTGATCTAACACTGCTATCAGCCAATTTCTTCCTCCAATGGGTGCAGGTGGGGCCCGTGCTTCTGGGGGTTCCTCTTCCTCCAATTGGTGCAAGTAGGGCCTGTGGCTTAGGTGGTCACACTTCATCCATATGCAGGTATGTTCCCTCTGCTGGACACTGTTAGGGCTCTGAAGCTCTTCCATGTGTAGGCAGAGTCAAGGGTCCAATGCCCATATATTCTGTGGAGGATGGTTGGGTGTAAGTGGGATTTCTCTGGGTGAGGGTAGAGTATAGGATGTGCCTTTATTGCCTAGGGCCTAGAGAGTAGAGATCCAGACATTTACCTCTCCAGGTGAAGGCAGAAGCAAGACTCTGGTGGTTGCAGATAACATGGGGGTGGTGGGGGGTGTAGGAAGGTCTTTGGTACTCCAGTGGATGGGGATGGGGCATGAGATGTGCCTCCAGGGATTGTGGCCTAAAGAGTAGGGCCATCCAGCTGGGAACACAGACAATCACCTCTCCAAGTGGAGGTGGGGGTGGGAAGAAGGCTCCCATGGTCATAGATGCCATGTGGGGTTACTGGGGATGTGAGGATACTACCCCTAGGTCCCTGGAGCTCCAGTGGGTGGGGTAGGGCATGGGATGTGCCTACGGGGACTATGACCTAGAGAGTTAGGTGATATTTCAAAGTCCCAATTTTGAAGGGTTCTCAAAACAGATCATTCCAAAAAGAATTTTTAAATATTATCATTAATTCCACCTTTAATGACTTAATATTTTAGAAATTTATCACTCTTGTTTTATTTAAGGGTTTTTTTTTTTTTTTTTTACAGACTATGGCATGGTAAATTATCACATTATGAAAGCCCTCAGAGACTTCCCACTGCCCATTGTTGAAACTCACCAGTTCAGTGTATAAAGATGTAATTATTCCAGGGTCAACTTCCCTGTTTTGCTCCTTTGAACTGTAGATTTCTTCTACTCAAAAGCTACCAATCCTTACAAAGAACTCTGTTGCTAAAAGTTAGAGGACAAGATAACAGACCCACTATTGCCCTTCCAGATGACCTCATATGCTGGCGCCACAGCCTTTCCAGAAAATGACACTGAACATTTTCTGCTTGCCAGCTTCTATACTGAGTGCTTCATAAATTAGTTAATTTAACCCCAATGAGTCTGTGAAGTTCATATCCACTCCATCAGAATTATAGCAGGGTGATGATGGCACAGGTCTTTCATTCCAACACTCAGGAAGCAGAGACAGGCAGATCTCTGAGTTCAAAATGAGATTAGCCTACAGAGTGAGGAGTTCCAGGACAATCATGAATGTTAAACAGAGAAAGCCTGTCTCAAAAAAAAAAAAAAAAAAAACACACAAAACGAAAGAGAATTTCAAGAGACAGATATGGTCCTCCCACCATTCTGTTTCACTTCGCACGGGCCATCCTTGCATCCTATCACTATGGGCACTGCTCTTAGTGGCCACTCTGGGCACTGGATCTCTTGTCCCCACTATTGCACAGCACTCAAACGATCAGCTCTGTCACTGTCATTTTGGTAGCTTTCCTGTTCTCCATGGAAAAAATCTCAGAGTAGAACTGTGCTGACTGTGGAGACAGCTGTGGGCTTAGAACAAGAAACAAGAATACCACTAGTGCGACATAAGCCTCATTGTTCCTGCACGGCTCCAGTGTAGAAATACTGGTTAATTAGAGAGCAAAATGTCCTCTCGGTATTGTCCTGCTGTCCATATGTAGCTATTTCAGAGGTCCTGCGGCTCCCACTGACAAATGGAGTGAGTTAAAAGGAGAAGAAAGTGATTCATATGCTGCTTACTATTCTTAAGCAGGAGCAGGATATATTTACCACTTTATGACTCCGCATGCAAGGTAAAGACATATGTGCACACACACACGGATATATATTTTTTATTGAGCAAATAGCAATCAAAAACCTTGAAAGACATATTTTAGTTGAAGAATTTGAAGAGTATGTATTGAAGAAGATTGTTTCCTGCACTCTTATGCAGGTGTGACATTTAGAAATGCCCAAGATATAAACTTGACAGAGATGTTGAGGATAGAAAAATAGACTATCTATGCATTATTTATATTTCCAAAAGTTACAAAAAAATTGTAAAACAAAAAAGATTCAAATATAGGAAGATAAGCTTGGTAGTCTACAGCTGTTCCAGAACTCCAGAGGCTGAAGCAAGATTGCAAGAATAAACCAGTTTTGTCTTGATAGGAGGATGGGGGTGGCGAGGAAATAAGGGGAGAGAAGAGGAAAGAAGAGATATCTAAGTAAAATTAATGGTAAATAACAGTTTGATTTTTCAGAATATTAGATAACTGTGCATCATGCTTATATGATAACATGGCAGGGCTTTGGTTTTGGAACCCTGAAGCCAAACAGTCCATTCATTGAGGTTTGCATATGAGGCCAGTGGTTACAAGAGGGATGGAGGAGAAACTGTTGTGTGCAAATGCCTGGAGCCATTAGAGCTTTTGGACGAGAACATGTTCTGGCTGGGCTTAGATTTTTCTGGTGCCCAGGGCATTTTACAGTCAGTGAAGAGTAAACCACACTGGTACCTGGAATCAACTTCTCTTTCTTCCCTACAAATCATCTCATGCATGTCCAACTCTACCCTCTCTCAAATTTATGGCCTCTTTTTCTTTAGCTGTTGTTGTTTTATGTGCATATATTTGTATTCCTAAATATATGTGCAACCTGTTTAGTCCATATGTTACTCATATGTATATGATTTCAGTGCTGACTACTTGGTATTGGATAATCAAGTGTTGTGCCCTTCCCTCAAAGAGATTATGCCTCCCGTGCTCAGAATTGCTTAGTTGCCTGGAGTTCTTTTTGCCAAAATTGAGGTCTCTTGAGTTTTCCCTCTTCATGTTTGTGTGTTTCTTTAATGTCATCCTTGTTTAGGTTTTGTTTAGACAGTCATGAGTTAGCATCTCTGACATTTCTCATGGTTCTCATAGCAAACTCCCTATTTCTCTGGCTCTTACTATCTTTCTCCAGTTAACTGGATAACTGGATGCTTGAGTGGAGGAGATGTGTGGTAGAAGTATCAAGTGGGTTTGGCACCACACAACCAACTCTTCTGTATCTTTTGACTGGCTGCTCCTTTGGAGTTGTCTCTATTGCAAAAAAAGAAACTTATTTGATGAGCGGTAAAAACTAAACTTAGCTCTAAGAAGTTAGAATTTAATTAGGGATTATGTTACTTTAGTAAAGAGGTAATTGTAAATTCTCCTCTAAGAGTCATGACTTCTCTAGGCCTAGATATTTGGCTGTGTTTCTAGTACTAGTCATGTTTTCCCTCTCATGTGTGAGTCTTAAGTCCAATTACAGAGCTGTTGGTAACCAAAAAGGTGCATGCATGTCATTATTGTACCCTATAGGTTACCCTACCACAATAATTATTATCTATAGACATCATCTGTGGTTAGGACTATTAGTTCTTTTCCTCCCTTGGAAGCTTGCAAGGCACATCCTGGTAACATCACCTGAGAGCTAGTCATCCGAAAGGACGCTTTCAGCTCAGATTAGGTCAGATCCAGCTCAGGTTCTCTAGGTCCTCCTAGATTCAAAGTTCATGGTGTATTCAACAGTAAATATTTACCTTCTAGGACTTTTCAGGGAGTGTTTTGAGCAACTCAGAAGAGGAATTCTCATGAGTGCTGTTCGGAGTTTTGTTAGATGGTCTAAAGCTCTCAGAAGTGTTGTCAGCCCAGATGGGAAATTTTCATTTGAGCAATATATGTATATGTATGCACAGATTTTACTATGATCTGTAATTTGAGGTATCTGTGATGATTCTTTGTGATTCTTTCAGAGATCCTTCCTATTATTATATCCTTTTTCCTTCTTCTGTACTTTTCTCTCTCCTCTCCCTAGTCAAAGCCCTCTCTATTTTCTGATTCCTGCTTCAAAACATTTGTATCCTGCTGTCCTTCTCCCTTTGGCCCCTCACCCAGAGAATTAATGTTTAAGAAAACAATTTTATGAACCTTGATAACCTGAGTAAAAGAAGAAAAACAGCCCACTATGCCTTATTTACTTAACTTTTTTCAAGGTATGAAGAAAATAGCTTCTGAGAGCCATGTAGAAAAATAGTATAATAAGTTATTGTATTTTACCTTGTCCTGCATAATAATGACCAGGTGTCTATATTTTATAATTCCTAATTTATTATTCTTGACTAATGTCCACTTTAGAAAATAAACCTTGAGACATTTAAACTTTTCTTCTTGAAAGTCTGATTGTTTAATAACAGGCAAGCTGTAATTTTAAATAGCTAAGCTTGCTAGCATTGTCCGGGAAGCTCTCTTGAGATAATAGTGCAAATTGAATTGGCTGCCTTGAAAGCACATCACAGGTGGCAGGTGAAGAAATTCTCACCTTCCCACTCTCTCTTCCAGCCAGTAAATATGCCCATCAAAGTCCCAGGGCCAGCAATACTTACAAGGCTGGCTTGCGTTCAGGAAAAACAAAAAAAGCAAGCAGGGACAGGTATGTACATGCCTGTTTTCATTCAGAAGAGGTATGTTCTTTTCTGCACAGAAAGTACATTCTCCATGATAGTATTGCATCGTTATTAAATTCACAGGCTGTCCTTGTTCACAAACATTTTAAGCTGAGCTTTCAGAACCTGGGTTGATCTAGGTCATTGTCAAATACCAATATGTTTTATGACCTTGTGTGAGTCACTTCTCTGAACTTTTGTTCTTGCTCAAAAAATGAACAAGGGCATTTCCAACTTCATTTTTATGACTCTAGGAACTCTACAGCCAAACCACCTAATCTCAACACTAGTCTAAGGCCTTACCACCCTGAACATGCTGCTATCATCTGATCTTGTAAGGTAAGCAGTGTCTGGCCTGGTTACTCCTTGGGAATACCAATTGCTGTAGGTTAAGAAGCCAGCAGTAGTGGTTTATGCCTTTGATAAGATACCTTGAGAGGCAAAGGCCGGAGGATATCTGTGAGTTCGAGACCAATTGGTCTACAGAGCAAACTCCAAAACATCCATCCTATACACAGAGAAACTCAATCTGGGAAACCCCAAATCAAACCAAACCAAAACAAACAACAACAAAACAAGCAAGCAAACAAAAATGAATGATTCTAGGAACTTACTTATGTCATAGCAAAATATGACTGTTTCAAGCATGTGTGATGGTCAATTGGCCTGATAACACCTAATCTACCCAAGCAGTGTTTCTGAGAGCTTATACTGATTCTAAAATGTCATTCACAGGGCATGTATCCACAAGCCAGCTTCACTTCCAGCAAAACCTCTGTCACCGGCACATCCCTTAGTGATGGGTTTAGGAGATGCCACCATGATTGCAGGGCTAGTAGAATACAAGCACAGACGTGGGAGTGCCTGGAGAAAACAATGCCATTGCAGCATCAGTACACCAACTGTGAAAGGACACGATGACATTGCATTTAAAATCAGTCAGTATAAAGCACAACTCACACATTAAAGGAATAAGATACTTTATTCTGAACTGAATATGAGTGCCCATGACCCAGGAACATAGATTCGTATTGCCTCAAATAGCATGCCCCTATATGGACATGGCTACATGAACTCTAATAATCACAGAACAAAGTAAAGTCATAAATCATAGCATTTTAAAAATACATTCATGGGACAATAAGGTAGTTGGATTACTGAGGAGCAAAGAAAAGTGCACTGCGGGGTTTTTATGATGTCGTTAGCTTTTAGCTTAGTGGACACCAGTGGTGTCAAGCTAATGCTTTCCAAAGATTTTACTTGATAGTCACAAGAATGTCAGGTCAGACACAGAGGTGTGCAATGATAGCTATTTGAGGGATTACACATAGCACATGGTATTTGGCTTGAGATCTGCACCATTCTTAATGGTCCACAATCTCTACCTTCTTTTCTGTCTACCAGCTTTGTAGAACCTTTAACAAAATAGGGACTTACAATCCCAAGTGTTTCCCTTCATGTACATTCATTATCTATTAGTTATTTACTAAGACTACACTACTCAGAAAAATAAGTGAATGGGTCAGCTGAAGAGCCCCCCGTTTACGTCAGTGTGAATATGTGGTCTGTCATTGGACTATGTAGGAGGAACCAGCATAACCTTATTTTGACCTATGCTAGAAAACCGAAACCTCTGAAATATCTCCATGATCTGGAAATAATTACCTAAATTCTTGGTCCTCTGGGTGACTCCATTTATGGTTCAAGCATAATAATAATAATTTTAGGAGTTTGTCAAAATTCAAAATAATATCTAATATGTTTGAGATACATAATCTTCTTTAAAGTTTGAATATGTTATGTACTTTAAAAATAACTGCTCTAGCTGACTCGGGAGGCAGAGGCAGGTGGATCTCTGTGAGTTCGAGGCCAGCCTGGTCTACAAGAGCTAGTTCCAGGACAGGAACCAAAAAGCTACAGAGAAACCCTGTCTCAAAAAAAAAAAAATTGCTCTAAGTTTACTTATGTGGCAGTATTTTGAACATGTACTGCTCAGACTGGCTGGAGACGGCCTCACATCCATTGGGTTAGCCTGCTGCTCACTCTAGTGGACTAAAAGCTGCTCAGAGTTGCTGGAGGGGTCTCACATCCATTGGGCTAGCCTTCTGCTCACTCTAGTGTAGTAAAAGCTGCTGATGTCCTCAGGGATTTTGAATTTCTTTTAATAAATGCAAAAAGATAGTGAGAAGCCAGTGTTCTCTGGAAGCTTCACCCTAACCCCTGGCATCCACATACCCAAAGAATCTGAAATGTTCTGGTAGAAGTTCCATCCCAAGTCCCCTCCCCCATCTCTCCGTACCTCACAACATCTCAGAAAGCCAGTCAAATGAAGACCTCTTCCCCAGAGATGCTCTTGACCACTCTCTCTGTATTTTAACCGCCCCCAGAACACAGACCTGTGGTTTTCTGGTTTTTCTTTTCCATCTCCTTTCTGCGGGGCTGGGAAAACATCCCAGATAATTTCTCTCATTAAACCTGGGCTTTTTCTAATGTGGTTTTATTTGGTCTGATTTGGATTACTGTGTCCGCAAAGAGGCTTATCAGGGTGCAAAACCTTTTCAGCCCGTGAGCAGAGCAGACTGTACTGCCTTGCCACTATAGTGATTTCATTATTTGGTCATGGAAAAGTATTTAAAAATTATTAATATAAAATAAAGATGAGTTTCTGAGTCAGTAATAGATTGGTTGCAAAGTCTTCAATAATAAGGAACTGACCTGAAGCCAGGCAGCACTGAAGCTCGTCTGGTCTCTTCAGGCAGGTTAAGAAAATGAGGGTTCATAATCACTGAAATTTTAACTAATACATCTCTTTCATTTTTAAAACTGATTTTTATTTTATACAGTTACTTGACCATGCAATTTTGATAAGATTAACAATAATCAAATACTTTTGAACACATTAAGCCATTTTAGTGAGTAGAATTTTTTCTTTTCCAAAATATGTGTCTTGTTCTTCATTCATGTGTACTTTCTATTTTAAAAGTGTGCAAAAGAATAGTTTTAGAGACCAACAGCATCAGTTACAGAATTTCAGTTTACTTTGCCTGCTAGAAAAACAAATTCAAAGCCTGTCAATTTGAATTTATGCCCCACAAGCCACAGAATTTTTCTCAATTAACCACATCTCTGTGTGTGAAGTAATCTCTGCTTGAAAAAAAAATGGGTTCAAACGGGGGAAGTGACTGCAGACATTCCTTGTATCACGCATAAAAGAAACACTCCCAGGGTCTCTGGGTGATCTCTCCCCGGAGACCAGAGGCACAGAATACACTGCTTCGGTGTCATTTCCAAAGGTCCTGTTCATAAACACAGCCCTACACTCTTCTCAGTTGGAGACTGGTCTGGATGGAAGCACATACAGCATTTCTATGGCAAAGAAAAACGGATGAAGTTGAAACCGTGCGTGCCTGCGTGGTTATTCATCTCTGTTCCTCCTTGAGGGTCCCTAAGAATGGAATGGTATGCAAACAGCTGCACAATATCTGCCCTGCTCTTGTTGTTGCTCCTGATTGCCATTTACTTGTAAATTGCTGCTTGGAAGCCTGCAGCTTCTGTTCCCTGTACCCAGACAACAAAGCAGTTCTTCGGAAACTCCCCCAGATTAATTACACAATAGACTTTCTAAAGAGATCGTCCTTCAGAAATCTGCATTTCTTTGAAAAGTAATTTTAGAATGAATTAAATATGAAGACAGTCCTTCCTTGAATCTGAGGAATTAGCTGTACCATGAAAAATGTTAGAAAAATATGAGAGACATGTGAGACCAGCTCCAGAGTGGGAAGAACAGGCAGGCGCTAGGCTGATGGGGACAGTAGAGATTAATGGGTAACTCATTTCCAAATTCCATCCCTAGCCAAATCACAGGAAATCCTTTTGGCCATCACTGAGGAGAGCACTGAGCTGAGGAAATTAGGAAAATAATGGAAAATGTTGTATTATTAAGTTAATGCCTTGATGGTTTTTAATTTTTTGAGTTTTTATTTATTTATTTATTTAAATTTAGGGCAGGATCTCACCATGCAGACCAGGCTGACACGGAAATCCTCTCAAGTGCTGGGATAATTTACACCATCACGCCCAGCTGTACCTTTTAAATTTTAAACAAAAATGAAAGTATTTTATTTAAAATTGTTAATATAATGACAAGAAGCTCAGAATCTATGTTTTCTGTATAGTTTGTCACCTTCAGTTTTATAGAAAGGGTCATGTTCTCAATGTAACAACAGCAAAGTTCAATCACTCTTTAGTGAAAGAACTTTGGAGTGGGGAGACTCTCACTCAAGTCTCGAGATAACACAACCCCCCAGGAACTTATGAGAGACCATCCTTGCTGCAATCACACGAGGTTAATTGACAGGAACCAGCATGCTCATATCCCATGCAGGGGTAGAGGAGTTCGACCCCAAGTAGCTGGGAGAAGGGGTATTTAGGGGAAGAAATCAAAACCCAAAGAGGGTAGGGAGGGCATCATTGGAAAATTCCAAAAATACCAGTGATAATCACAAGGGGGTGACTCCCCATTTCTCAAAATTATTCTTAAGATTATAATCTAACTTTATGATCAGCTAGTTTCTGGAACAGATTCACTGAACTGGCTAACCTAGATTTTTGGCTCTACTCTTCCTGCTAGGGGGTCTGGATTTATCCTGGTCTTTCATTAGCATCCCACTTTAGAAGAGTACAATGATTGTTTACTTGATTAACCTTCCATTTTTAATATGTATACTTTTAAACCTTTTAAAACTATTGCATATCATTTTAAAGAAGAAATGTTTAAGAATACATCACTGTCTTGCTTGTTTAATGTGGGGACCAGCCATGAAAGTTAAGTCATCCAAAGGAAGTTCTTTATTTCCAACCATTATCGCCCGGGATTCTGGCCATTGATAAATTTAAATGGAGTCTGAAGTCTCAATAGTTTACCCTGAGACAATGCCTGGCAGTCCAAGACCGTCCAAGATT
Source organism: Microtus ochrogaster (assembly GCF_000317375.1). Classification (NCBI taxonomy): domain Eukaryota; kingdom Metazoa; phylum Chordata; class Mammalia; order Rodentia; family Cricetidae; genus Microtus; species Microtus ochrogaster. The sequence continues at coordinate 5,159,111 of NC_022012.1, read as the reverse complement.
ACCCGACCTCCACCCTAGAGCAGACCATTCAAAGGAAATTCCTGGCATTCCAAGCACTGTAGATAGAAACACCTACCAGCACTTACCAGGACACCCCTAGACAAATGTCACCCAAACATGGGTCTGGAACCTCAGAGACCCCTTACCCCCCACCTCTACTACTATAAAAACCCAATTCAAATTGAGCTCCGGGCTCTCCGGTTATTTCAATACATTGAACATGCGGAGAGGCCGAATTTGCAAACTCGATTAAAATAAAGGCTCTTTGCTTTTACATATGGGACTTGGCTTTTGTGGGGGACCCACGGATTTCGGCATAACATTTATTTCCTCACTCAGAGTACAAGTTTGGACATTGCAGACTGTGTGTTTAAGGATTCTTATATATATTGATAAATTACAACACAAGGAAGTTGCCCAATTTTCATTATCATTAGAAGTGAAAGAGGATGTCTATTGCTTCATTTGATTCCACTTGAACTAATCAAAGTTTCAACAGTCTTCTTACAGAGTGACTCTTTTCCTTCCTCCTATTCCATGGTTCACAGAATTTCAATCAATGCAGAGTAGTTTGAGCAGGATCAGTGTGCTTCAGGAAACGGGGACAAAAAAGATCAATGACTGAATGAAATAATCCTAGCTCATTTAATCTGAAACTCAATCTGGCTTTCCCCTACCTGATTCTAGGCCAAATTTTTGGAAAAAAGGCAATAAAAAATTAAGAATACTTGAAACAATGTAAAGGTAAGGTTTATATTCAAATGTCCTACATATGTACAAAAATATATACAGAAATGTAAATAGAAAGTGACAGCTTTACTTTTTTCATTGAATTGTTTATAAAGTAATATAAAATAAATTTATTACACATCATTTTTACTATAGTAACACTTTTTGTTTTTTAAACCACATATGTAATTCTATAGATAATCCTCATAATGTCTTATGTTTTCAAAAATGTTTGAACTTCCCACTAAGGGATATAATGGTGAAAAACCCAGTCTTTGTTTTGTTTGCATTTTTTTAATGGAGATTCATTCTGATAGAAAGAGTTAGACAAAAATCAAATTAAAAGCACAAGACAGAGGAAGACTAAGGAAAGGAAAGAGAATTGTGGATGATGAATGAAGAAGTCAGGTCTGGAGACGAGGGATTTGAGCAGGTTCTGAGCTAACAGAGATGACCCCTGGTGTCTGGAGTCACAGTCACAGTAGAAAGGAGTACAGAGAACTGAAGCTGAGGGTGCTTGGTGTTTGATGGCTAAGAAGCTGATGGACCATGCTGGTGGGGTAGTAATGAAGAAGCAGGAAGCCAGCCAGAAAGGCAGAAAAGCAAGAACAAGAAACAAAAGCACCTTAGATACTTGTTTTTATATTTAGAGGTTACTTCACTACAGGTTTGCTGATTTGTCCTAGTGCATGGGGAATAAATTCTGATTAATGAAAGTGGATGTGTATTAGTTCAGAGGATTTTCAGTATCTTGGGAAAAGACTACATATGTATTAAAGAGAATGTGGGAGAAAAGAGGAGTAGACTATGTAAAATATAAACTTGTTCCCAGGAGAAGTTTCAAGACTAAAACAGCAGATAGAGATTTTACCAGAATTATATTTCTGTACTTATCTTTTTACTCTCATATATTTTGACGTACCATTTCTATAATGAAATATCTAAACCCACTCATCCTATGCTTTATTTTCTAAAAAAGATTTTGCACACATGCAGAAACACACACACATACACAGCCTGTCACTGAAATATGCACTCTGGACCTTCCTGTCTTTTAGATCTCCTTTGAAAGAATTTGAGAAGACAGCAGTGGGGAAAACAGGCTGAGTTTATTGTGAAACAAAACAGAGCACTATCTTAAGGATGGAAGTGGATAAGATTAAAAAGAATCCTTGCTCATACCTACATCCTATGCAAAAACATTATTCTGCTGTCTAAATGGCTTAGAAGCCACCTGTCCCATACAGGTTACCAGAAGGCCTATTCTGTTACTATGACCAAGATCAGTGATGTCTCTTAGGTTGCCACAACCTTATTCTTTACCAGAATGCCCCTGCTGGGCTTTAAGGTGGCTTAGAATTCCTGGAGGAAGTTTTGAAAGATATCTGTCAATGTCTTTCCAGACAACCCTGAATGATACATCTCCTTCCAGAGCCAGAGAAGTAGACCAGTTTCCAGTTTTCTGACCAGTAATTAAAATCCAAAGTTCCAGTCCTTCTAACAGGTTCTGTCTGTGAAGGAAGGGGTCCAGTCCTGTATTCTCCAAAGCTTCCAGCATCTATCTAACTAACTAACTACTATAGAGCACTATTTGAAGGGAGGTCCTTTCCACACCACCTTCATCTTCAGTGATAGATGAAGATAGAATTTGAACGTGGCTTCTCCTTCCAACATTCACTTCCACCCTCCTAGTCCAGGCTAAGGACTCTATGGTGCACGATCATGTAGAGACAAGTGCTATCTTACTAGGTTAGAAATCTGGCTGTCAAAAGAATAAAGTGTGCTGCCACATTCATTATGTGATACCAATGGGATTTTATTCCGATCTAGTCAGTAGACCCTTTCTAGAAACTTTTTAGTACTGTGTGAGTTAGTAAAGATAATGAGGCCGTATATGCTTCTATATTTACTATCCAAAACAAATTCACTGTGGAATCCATGAGTAACTTTTATGAGGTCTATCCTGTAGCAAAGTTACCAAAGCTGTAGCTCCAGTGTTTGGCCTGTTCTGTTTTGCTCATATTTCAGAAACCTAAGAAAACTTACTCTTCAGCTTCAAAGTTTTAAAACTAGAGTAGATTAATCAGTCCACCACAAATTTTGGCTTTAAATATGAAATGGTGGTTTTTGGTCACCAGGTTTTTCTATTATTGGAGATGAGAATCAGCTCCTTTCTTTACATTCCTTCCTATATCTAGTCTTTATACTTCAGTAGAGAGAAGAATCAAATTCATAAATAATACAGATCTCTAGGTGGAATAAATCTGAATAAAATGGCTCCTCAGTTTTATCACGGGTGCGATACTACTTGGAACACTTTAGTGCCAACTCTTTGATGTCATTTAAGTGACTGAACTGTTAATACTTCATTTTAAATGCTCAAATTAGTCGTTTTAATTTAAAGATGTATCTCTAAATTGGTCCTTTATTCAATATTCATTCAAATGTTTGAGCCAAATAGAGACAGCTTTTATACTCTGTCTTAGCCTGGGAATTGAAACAAATTATGCAACGCAAGATGTTTTCAGAGGCAGAAAGGAAGGCAGAATCTCCAGCTTTAAGAGATTAGCTCCAACTTAATAACAATGAATGCTTGGAATACAAATGGAGCTAGTTTTTATACTCCATTTTCAAGCACAATTAAAAGGGTTTGGCCAGTTGTAAACTTACTATATTAGACATCTATCACTAAACAGAAGTGACGAGTAACAGATAAACCAGTTTTAGTGAATTATACCCCATACTAGACATTAAGAAGGTCTTAAATTACTACCTATGATGCAATATGACAGAAAAATAGTTTTGGCATTTACAGCTCAATTTGAATCTGTGTAAATCTCAACTATAAGGGACACTTTTAATGGCATAGTAGCTTGGTTTGTAGGCCACATGCTTGCAATAGTAGTTTGGATAATTTATTTAACGTTTTGCATTTTCCAGGTAATATGATAGGACTGTTGAGTGTTCATAAAACTGGAAAATAATATTGCTGCTTCTCTATGAAAAAGATGTAGAAACCAAGGCATGATGCTTAACACAGCTGTGCTAGAAGTAGAACCTGAGCCCAGAATTCTAATACCACAGCCCATACGCTAGAAATTTTGACACTAAAAAATTAGTAAATATAAGATCATTGTCTCTTTTTTAAATTATCTGTTTATTAGATAAGGAAGGACCATTTAATATTGAGAAATTGTAAGAGAAAATTCTCAACAATGTATAGGAAACATCATGGAACCTGACAGAGAAGAGAGAGAAAGAGAGAGAGAGAGAGAGAGAGAGAGAGAGAGAGAGAGAGAGAGAGATGGTAAAGAATTTGCACAGAAAACATTAAGTGAAATAGATATGACTTTATCTTTTTGTCAAGAATGACTAAAAATTGCCTCCGGTCTCTGGCAAGAAAAGCAGTTATAGACTTTTACTCAATGAGAACCATGACACATTTCAATACAAGACTGGTATTTTTTATCGCCTTATAACTCAACACAATGGATTTTCTACTTGGTTCATGCAAAGTCAATGAGAATGATCAGATCATGAAAGAATGGAAAAAGTTTTGTCACCTGCAACAGATTAGAGCAATGGAGTTTTCCAGAAATTGTGCTCTCTTTGAAGAAAGCAAGTGTAGGGGGATTTTAACCCAGGAAGCCTGTATGAAGTCATAGGGAAAGCTCTTTGTAGCAAGGATGAATTATAGAGAGGGAATGGTCTTCTTAAATTAAAGTTCACATTAATGCCACATTTTGGGATAAAGAGGACAGCCAAATTCCTAGGCATGCTTAATTCAATGTCATAGGGAATAAATTCACATGGTTAAAATGGTAAATAGAGATCTTGGGCAAGTTTAGTCTCTTTTTTACTAGAAAGTTTAAGCTGAAACCAAAGAAAAGGCTATAAAGCTACCTTCATATGGGAATTTACTCCTTGAGGCATACAACCTCACTTAACAACTACCACTCTTTGTAAATATTCTTTATTACACTACTTGTCATCAATGAATTAATATTTTGATATTTGTGTCTACATATATCTACTCTGAGTTTCCAATCCAAATATCTGTTGACATAAAACACAGCTCTTTCCTCAAAGGTGATAAGAGCTAGTTTATTCTTGAGCCAAATATATCTGATCATGGCTCAGAAGCACGGATTCCTGTTGTCCTGAACAATGTGTTCCTGCTTGGGAATAGTTGTGTGACATTTTTACAGTTGTAGAACAAAAGAAAGTCATAAATAAAACCCTAATTTTCAGATACAGTGGTGTAAACAGCTGGCAGACAGGTTATAGCAAAGCAGGGAAATCTTCGCTATAGATTTCACATACTCTCTGATAATATCTTTAGTTTTCATATTGACAGAAATGAGATGTCTACTAAGTTAATGTAGTTCAAACATTTTGCCTGATGACCAAGAAGATGTTTGGTCAGGCACAGGGGTGCCCACTGAGTAGCTATTAAAGGGATATTTAGATATATATCCCAAGATGATTTATCTTCTGTATTTGTAACAATCCAGCTCTGCATAGTCCTCAGTAATAACCAACTAAGCAATTTGTAGCATCTTGACCATAAGTGTGGGATTTTTGAAACTGCAGTTCACATATCCAATTGTCTACTAAACAACTCCACATGGCTGGTTATCACTTTAATATGCTGAAACCTAGCTCAATTTCCTTACCCTCATTCCCAAAAGTGAGACCTCTCCATTCTTGCTGTTTGGAAGAGAGAAATATCATATATTCACATATAAATATATTCAAGTATTACACCTACAAGTCGCCCTAGAGACAACCTCATTTAATGTTATGGTGTCTGACGTGTCACTTCTCTCTTCTATTGATTTTCTTGTTTTAGACAACATAATGATTCCTAAGAAGGTTTTACCCCTCCCCCAAACCTGTTCACTTTCCTTGGCAGAGTAGGTTTGATAATGAGCAGATATCAGAGTATAGACTTTTCTGATTTACTAATATAGATTCAGTAGACCTATTCACAGGCTTTCTTAAAAAAGTCAGAAAATGGGAGAATAGGAGAATGAAAAGATATCACAGAAAGGCACAGAGAGATAAAACATTACTACATTGAACATAGAGCAAAAGAATGTGAGTATGATGGAGAGTTATAATTATCAGGTGACATAATCTAAATCTCCCTGGGAGAAAGTTCAGTGAGGGATTTTCTGCATCAGGTTGACAATGGTCATGTATATAGGTAATTATCTTGATTACAGTAGGAGGGAAAGCTCTGCCCACCATGGATTACACCATTCCTGAGGCAGGGGATTTGAAACTGTATAAGAGAGGAGGGATAAAACTGAGCATGAATAAACATGTATTCATTCATGGATGCATTCATTCGTCTCATTTCCTGATTATGGATGTGATATGATCAACTCCCCCATGCTCCTGTGTACGTACTTTCCTTCTTGATAGACTGCAGGCTGCTGAAGGGAGTCAGAGACAGAAATTCTGTACAATAGCCTGGAGCTGTGAGCTAAAATGAACCCATTCACAAACACATTGCTTCTGTCAGGGTTGTGTAATAGAACAGTAACAGAAAGTGAAACTCTGACAATGGGCCACCTGTAGAATCTTGAAAGGACAAGGAAACCATGACTCTAATGATTTCTCCATACCGTTTTCTCTGCTACAGTGTTTCCCCTTTCCCCACATTTCCACACCACCACTTTAGCTAACTACTGTCAAGTGTTCGAAACAAGTTTCATATAAAACATTAACGCCTCGGAGACCATTTCCCTGAGTTTCTGTAATACTAGTTTGAATCATACCTCTTATCATGCATTTGATACATGGGTGCATGGATGTATGGGAGGGAATAAAGAATGGATGGGTGGATGGGAAGGTAGACGTATGGGCGAATGAGTGAGTGGATGGGTGGATGGATGGGTACATGGATGATGGGCAGATGAGGAGGTGAGTGTCTAAATAGATGGTAGCTGATGAGCAGATAGGTGGGGGGTGGTGTAAGATGAATCTTAAGCAGATGGATGGTGATGGGTGAATGGTGGGTGAAAAGATGGATGGGTGTTAGAGAGATGGAGTTACAGAATATATCTATACAGAATTATGCCACTTCAGGACACACTTTAGGCTAGCTATGGTTTTCATGGCCTCGGTTTTATTCATTTTTAGAAATTTGACCAAAAACCCTCTTTTCAAAAGAAATTCATCTTAATCCTGAAAAGTGGTTGAGCATAAGTTCTAATCCGTCAGAACTATTTGCCATGTTGTGATTAGTTTTATAACTTCCATGTTATACTTAGGCCTGGACACTTTTCACATCGTAATTCCTTCGAAGACTGAAGATCAGATCGCAATCACAGGCAAAATTTCAGTCCTTAGACGTGTGACTAACACTCATTTTCTTCAGGTTTTCTGAAGAGTGACATAAATATAAGACTCTGGCCTTGAATATCTCCTGATTTTCCTGGGAGCCACAGAAGTTATTTTAGTTCCTTCTACAAGCATTTAAATAGACCCCAAATTTAAGTAAAGACTATGCTGTAGCACGTTCTTCAAGATCATCTTTTTACTCAAGACAATTTCAGTGCTGTTCAGACTCACACTTCTTCATGGTCGTTTCTGATACCTACAATTGTGATGCAACACTAAAATTCTAAAGTTTTATGTATATAACTATGTTTACATATCTATACAATATTTTACAATAAAACTCACCAAGATAAAAATAGAGCCTGGAAATTCCCCACCTAAAACAAATTCACAGACATTATTTTGAGAAATAATTGAAAATAAATTTTAAAACCCAAACACTTGCAAGTCTGACTAATTCAAAAGCTTATGGCTTTATGCTTAATCCGTTCTTTGTATCTTTTCCTCCTCCCACCCATTTGCATATTTAGTAAGTACATTTCTTTCAGTGACAGCCATGTAATAAACATGAGAGACCGACAGCTGCTAACACAGTAAACATAGTATTTACCCTCAGATACCTTACAGAAAAGAGCTGTAACAGAATAGAGTTTAACATAATCATGGAAAACCATCATCTTGAGCAATGGGGGATGTAATTACAGAGGCCTGAGGGGGTAGGGAGCAAGGGATTATGAGAACAAACCACTTATCCAGTGGCAGAGGATGCAAGTTACCTGGTCCTATGGGCAGGACTCTGGGAGGCACATGTGTCTGGTGATCTAAGGTGCTTCTAGACCTATGCCAGAGGACCAAATGGAGAGGAAGTTTTGACTCAGTTTGGTTTGGGGACATTGCATATTTTTTAGTTTTTACATTATTCAAGAGATTGTGGGCTCCTTCACTTACTTTCCCAGCTGTCACCTATGTCCACAAGAAATGAAACCAGACTTGGCTGGGAGGGAACACAACAAAACTGAGGCTGTGATCATTTTATTGTGTGCAATCAGACTTTTTACACCTTCATCAGAAACAGAATATAATGGCAAGTGCAGTTGCCAGGGTACAATGAAGTTTTGAAGCTCTACAGGGTACATAAGATTAATATCTAAGACCAATTGTCCTGTCAAGACTTCATGCTTCCCTGACTACTAAGGAAACCTACAGAAAAGTACAGGTGCTTCTCTGCCTGAGGGGGCACATGGGCCTCTTAGGAACTGGAAGGCACATTAAGCCCCAGGAGCCAAGGACTCTAACCTGAAAAAGTCATGACACATGCCTCTCAAGGTGTCCAGGCCAGGCCAACTCCATGGCTCCCTGCAGGAAATGTGGTCTAAAATAAGATTTGAAAGTGGGCATGGGTAGAAAATTGAAAACAGACAAAAATAGCTTGGAGGGGCTTAGGAAAGGTTACTGTTTGGAGATCAGAAGACAGAAAGTGTCATACACAGGAAATACAGTTTCAGCAGAATAAAATTGAGCTATTTAAATGGGATTTTTATAGAAACAGCTTTGGAAGTAAGTTATCTCCTGAAAACCTTGAATATATATATATATGTATATGTATATTATATGTATACACATGTACCTACAGATGTGTTTATGTGTGTGTCCCAATATATGTATGTTTCTATGTGTTTATATATGCTTATGAATGTACTTACATATGTATAAATTTTTGTGTATGCATCTTATATATATGGTACATATGCATATACATATGTACATATGTTATGTATGTGTGTATATGAATATGTAGGAGGTAGACAGATATATTTGTGTATATATACTTATTTGTGTGTAGATATATATGTGTAAATATGTTTATGTGTGTGTATACACATATGTACAAGCACATCATTGCTTGAGAGTGGACTTGTGTAATGCTGAGTGCGTGCTTTTACACTGATTTGAAGATAGAAACTAAACATACAACTGTGTGAGGGCTCTTTCTCAAATTCAAGTTTCAAAATGCTATGTAAGTTGAGAGTCACCTTATCGTCTTTCAAGTTTACAGAGTCTGTCTTGTCTCCTCTGTAAAATGAAGTGCGCTACTGAGAGGGTCGAGAGACCTCAGGCGATGGTGTGCCTTGATGTGCAGACACTGATGGGAAAGAACGAACAGGGCTCCAAACATATGAAGTGAAATATAAGGCTGAGAAGTGGGTAGAGGGTGTGCTGTATTCCGCAGTGGGGAGCTGGGGAAGCAGGACTCAGCTAAGGGATAAGATGAAGATCTTGGTTAAACTTCGGACAGGTGAAGTCAAGATATAGGAGTTTAATAAACAGCTGCATATATGAGTAAATGAAATGAAGAGCTATTTTTTTCCTTTTTCATGTAGATCAAAGTTGAAACACACACAGAAAAATATTGCCCTGTGAGAAGGCATAGAATCCATGGCATACCATCTCAGAAACAAAATCATCTATCATATACCATATCATAATCATATCAACTATGCCATAGACGATAAGAGGGAAGCGCCCGAAGGCTTAAAACAGAAGCAAAAACTGACTAGAGAGCTGGGAGGTGAAGACAAGATGTGTTTGGAAAGAAGCCCAAACCATAGAGTGTTTCAAGACTGAACACATTAGAAGAATGTGCTCAGAAAAAAGCATATATGTACTGCAACAATGGAATTTTCTCAGAGTCCAGATGGGGGATCTTAACAAAATTCCTTCAGCATGGCAGAACTAAGTACATGATGTAAATATTGCCAGAGCAGTTTGGTGACCTTAGAAGAGTCTTTATTCAATACTGGCAAGGCTGTCACTTTGGGAAAGAAAAAGGTTGAATGCCAAGGGAGCATACAAGGACCCTTTATCTGTACAGGCTTGGCTTTGAGAGGCAGAAACACATTGTTCCATATTTGTTTACAATTTGAAGTCTTCAGCAGAACACTGAACACTTGAGGACCCTGAGTAAAGGGAAAGTCAGGTCCTAAGGGGTGTTCCTCATGCTGTCTGTAGCTGTATTCCATCTGTCTTGCATAGACTGCTTCACCTATCAGGCTGAGCTCTCTGGATGCCAAGGTCAATGCCTGCTCAGTTTTCTTTAGCACTCTCTTACACAGATGGGCATTAAGTAAAGAGAAAGGCATTTTAGAGATTTGCAAGAACTTGGAAATATGAAATTGCCTTCAATTTTCAATAAATAATAAACTCTCCCAGTATTTCATATGCTCATTTTAACACACAAAGCAGAAAGTAACTATTAATACAGTAAAGGGTCTGCAGACAGTTGAATACATCCATGTAAATAATGTCCCTGTGCAAAACCTATCTCGATAAACCTAATGTTTGCGAATATTTCAATTTTAGTTTCATGAAGAGCTAAACTAATGTTTTTGGTTTTTCTTATGATTTGTAAATAGAAAAGCCTGTCACATTTTGATTTTTCATTAACTTTTCCACTAAAGTAAAAAGATAAAAAATTAGTATATTGTAAATTATATAAGATATTATAATAGGCCTGTATACACCACTGTCAATTTTATTTTTATTACAAAATAAACAATATAAGTGAAAATGATCTCTGGAAATTCTTCTGCAGTTTTGTCAAAAATGACCGTATTACGAAGGAATTCTAAATACTGAGCTTTCTAAACAGGCTCTTCAGTAGACTGAATGATAGGCATATAGAGTTGGTGGCAGGTCATGTTCACACAGCCTGTCTTCACTTAAAAACTTCCAGCACAGCAATCTTGTCTACTTTCCATATCCAGGAGGATAACTATATGTTTTTCTTTGGGTTCACCTTTTTATTTAGCTTCTTTAGGATCACAAATTATAGACTCAATGTCATTTATTTATGGCTAGAAACCAATTATAAGTGAGTACATCCCATGTTCATCTTTTTGGGTCTGGGACACCTCACTCGGGATCTTGGGGGTGGGGTGGGATGGGGGTAAGGGGAGATGGGGAAAGAAATGTGAGAAGGGGAGGATGGGGGGAACTTGGGGAATTGGGATGGTTGGGATAAAGGAAGGATGGTTATGGGAGCAGGGAAGCATATATCTTAATTAAGAGATCCATCTTAGGGTAGGCAAGAGACCTGAACATAGAGGGGCTCCCAGGTACCCAGGGGGATGTCCCCAGTTAGTGCCTTGGGCAGCTGAGGATAAGGAACCTGAAATGGCCCTATCCTATAACCACACTGATGAATATCTTTCATAACACCATGGAGCCTTCATCGGGCGATGGATGAGATGGAGACAGAGACCCACATTGGAGCACCGGAATAAGCTCCCAAGGTCCCAATGAGGAGCAGAAGGAGGGAGAACATGAGCAGGGAAGTCGGGACCTTGAGGGGTGCACCCACCCACTGAGACAGAGGGACTGATCTATTGGGAGCTCACCAAGGCCAGCTGGACTGGAACTGAAAAAGCATGAGATAGAACCGGACTTTCTGAACAATGAGAACTGATGAGAAGCCAAGGACAATGGCACTGGGTTTTGATCCTGCTTCGTGTTCTGGCTTTGTGGGAGCCTAGCCAGTTTGGATGCTCACCTTCCTGGACCTGGATGGAGGGGGGAGGACCTTGGACTTTCCACAGTACGGGGAACCCTGACTGCCCTTTGGACTGGAGAGGGATGGGGAAGGTAGTGGGGGCAGGGGGAGTTGTGTGGGAGGAAGGGGAGGGAGGTGGGAGGCTGGGAGGAGGCGGAAATTTTTTTTTTTATTTTTAAAAAAAAAAAAATTCCAGCACAAAATGTCTTGCTACCCACAGACATGAAAAGCTGCCAGCAGAAGAGACCAACTGCTAGATTCAGGAGGTCCAGTTGGCTAACGGGGTTCATGTTGGGTTGTAAGATTCAGCCTAGCATCTATAATTTTTCTTTCCTTGAAATTTTAGACTTTTGTAAGATTCTGGAAGCATTATCCCAAAGGATATTGCAGTAAAAACTGGAATGTTTCAGGTGATCTATTCCTCGCCACAAAGAAAATGAACCTCAGCTCTGGAATGATGAGGCATTCATAAGGACTCCTCAGACATAGGACAGATAGGACAGATCATTCAGTGGTGATACGACACAGTAAAAATGACATACAGTTTTAAATTGTCCTCCACTTGTTCCCTACACATTGACTTATTAAGCTCTTTTTTTCTAAGCAACATGCTCTGCCCCCTTCCTGTATCATATGACAGGGAAGAGACAATATCATAAGCCTATTTGCTGGCAATAGGCATTAAAAATTGAACAATACAATGTTGTATCTAATTTCAAAGATGGTTCTCCCACTAATTCGATTAATAATATTATTTGATTTCAATACTTTTAACGGTACCAAAGACAGATTTGCAGTTGAAAGAATTAATGAAAGCAAAATACAGTCCAGTGGGTGAGGTGTCTGTCAAAAGCAGTAAAGTGCCAGGATTGAAATTAGAGAAGCCAAATTGAAAAGTAAAATACAAGCTGCTAAAGATACAATTAGAAATTTTAAAGCCCCAAGTCTACCAGCAAATAAAGATAAAGGAAATGTGTTATTTCATGCTGGCTAGAATCAAGCTCACAGTGCCAGGGCTGACTTTCCCTTTAAATTCAGTTTTAATGAAAACAAATAACTCTAGACTTGGAAGGGCAAGCTATCAGAGAGTCGCTTTCTTCCATACTGCTCAAAGTCTAGCGTCTCTGGTGAAGTCGGGGCTCCATATCCTCCTGGTTCTTTATCCTTGACAACAGTAAGCCTTCTGACTCAGTTTTCCACATTGGAAAGTGAGTTGCAGAGATCTGGGGGGAGGAACGATGACAAAGTGCCACAGCATTCAGTCACATGACTCCTGCCTAATAAAGCTTACATTATAAGTTCATTATCTTATCGAAGCTTCGTTGGGCACCTAGCTCCTCTCTTCCAGGAGGATGTGTGAGGCACAATCGTGCAGTTCTCATTACTTCTGTATGGTGGAGTGACCTAACTAAGCAGAGAACAGCTGAACATCAAAACTGAATGTTCTGCTCCCCCACCATCCTCAAAGGTCCTTACATGCCACAGCTGATCTGTCTAACCTGAGTTTTCAGAATCTAACTGAAATAATCATCCCTTCAAAGGGATTCCATACAGGCTGAAGTTTGTCCAATACAGATGAAGTCAGTTCTCCATCTGTCTGTAGGGGATGGTTATTAGTCTCTGCGACTCCAAACAGGAGAGCATTGCTGGTCTCTGCTACTCCAAACAGGAGGACATCGCTGGTCTCCATAGTGTAGTGGTTTCTATACACTATACTTACCACAGTGTGTGCTACTTCTATATTGCCTATACAAAGACAATGCTTGGTAAACTGGTTTAGTTCATTGGTATTGGCTAGTTGAGTATTTCTTGGTATTATGAAAGGAAATTCTTTTCCCTAAAGATACTAAAGACCTGGTGATAGTAAGAGGAAATCAGCCATGCCCTGTCCCATATGGGATAAAACTTTTCTTACTATATTTTGTATAACATATTAAAAGAAGTATAGTCAGACCTTGTGACACAGTCCCTTGCTGTTCTTATGACTAAGGTAATAGATCACAGACTCAAGGCCTACCTGAGCTACAAAGTACATTTAAATCCAGTGTGGATTATTTAATGAGATCTTGTCTCAAAATAAAAAATAAATAATTAGAGGGCCGGAGTCAGAGCATAGTGGTACAGTTCTTAGAATGCAGTGGCCCTTGTGTTCAACCCTTGCTACTACCATTAGAACTACTACTATACACACACACACACACACACACACACACACACACACACACACGTTTAAATATTCTAGATCAATAAAATCAGTAAAATGTGTCTCTAACTATAAATTTGCAAAGACAGGGTCACATCATTCTTATAATTTCCTTCTTTTTACTGAAGTAAAGTCCAGCATCCAACAAGCCTCTGTTGCTTGCTCTGCCATCATATGGTTCATTGTCATGGAGACAGAGTAAAGCCACTATGACTGTTACTTTCAGGCACTCTCTTCAGTTTCACTCTGTCTCATTAATAAGCAGCTGTTGTCACAGATGCGACCATTGACGCTATTTTGTTAATTTTCTTTCCTCTCTCACTTGGGTTCCAGTTCTCACCTAGTTCCAGTCATCACTTCCAGACTTCCTCCACAGTGGTCTGTCATCTGCAGTAATGGAGCATCTCTGCTGTTCTCTGCTTGGGCTTGCCTTTCTTCTTAACGGTTGTTTACCCCAGGATGTAGCATTATTCCTCACAATTTCAGTGATTTAGATTGTATAAAACAATATCCTGTATCTATAGCTCCTTTGTTAGTCCTTTAGAATGCAGTTTTGTTGAACTGGGAAAATGTGTGTGGCTAAATTATCAGTAAAGATCAGATAAAACCTAGACTGTCAAAGTTAGGTACAAAGTAACAGGTGTCAAGACAATACCATATTGGGGACTGGAGATACTCTGTTCTGGAATCTGTTACATAAGACCCACCTTCTCAACTCTTCTGTTCAATATGAATGGAAGCAATTATTTTATCCATTATTCTTTCTACAGTAGCATTTTGTCATCTTCTCCCTCCATATTTGGACTTAGAGCCTTCGGAAATTAGATTCATATTTGTTCTTTTTTTTTTTTTTTACAATTTACTTTGAAGCAATAAAGTGAACTTCATTCTATTCCCATGAAGAATTCTATCTTCACTTATGGAAGGAAAGTTCCTGAGTTATGTAGGTCTTCTCAGCTTTTTGAAATGATGTTCATGAATTAAATAAATGAAATAAATATATCAAAATTAGTAAGCCAATAACTTCATGAGATTCTCACAGACACAGTCTTCTCCCAAAGCTCATCCTCAGCAAAGATACCAGAATGATCACTGTTCACCACTGATGTAAACATGTGCATGTATAGATGCATATTTATACAAATATGCCGTCTTTGGCTTTAAACAGAAATTATTATACTAGTTTTGGTTAGATAAAAAAATGAAAATAAAACTAATAACTTGTTTTCTAGACTTAGTATAAAACAGAGCAGCACACAAAAAGAAGAAGAAAAAATATTTTTCATTTTCTCATTATCATTTATATTGGGCATCAAGAGAGGTCTGTGTTAACAGGGCTGAAGATTAACTGTGAAAGAATGATGAAATGAGAGTCTAGAAATTTTCAGGCAGTAGTCATTAACATTTCATTGAAAATATGCTGTAGATGCCCAGATCTTAACCTAAACATGCATTTTAAGATCACGTATTAAAATATTTGCACATACAAAATTTGAGGTATATAGAGAATGTGTGTGTTTCTCTCTCTGTGTGTATGTGTGTGTTTAAACAGAATTACTTTTCTATTTTTCATTTTTGTGTATAAAAAGTTATTTCAATGTATGTACTAACAGAGAAGTTATAAAAGAAGAATTCAAATATCCCTTTTTAATATTTAGAATACTTAGTATCTGAGGCTTATGATAAGAAACCAACATTGTAGACCAGTTTCAAATATGAGCTTTGCTTCGAATTGTAAACATAATAGAAATTAGTCATGCAGTTATTCCCTTAGTTAAAGGTAAGTGTGTGTGTATTTACTGAACAGTAACTATACGCCAGTGACTAAATACCAGGACACTCATGGAAAGAAAGTGAACATTTGTGTAATGAATGCATTCTAGGTTAATACTCAGATAATTACATGAAAAGATGAGGTCCTTCCGGTTAAATGACTGTCTCAAATTACCCATGTACTGCCATCTAAGCTCATCTGGCAGAGTGGAGATGTGTGTAATTTTGTGTATGGGACTTATACTCTGGTCATTTGCTAAGAATGGAGACATTCCCCTTTAGCCCCATGAGCTTGGGTGACTTACTGGTGAGTGGCAGGGCATTATCAGATTGATGAAGAAAATGCAATTAGAAAACAATGAGTTGGCAAGCTCCATGAAAAGTATTTTTGCAAAATTTTGTGAAGGTCATGATGAGAGCAAAATGGTGGGTACACCACCCACATTGTTAACAGTCGTTGTTAGCAGTGTTGGCAAGACTGCAAAGGCTAGAGACCTGGGAAGAGAGCCAGAGAAGCCAGGAAAATGCTTGTATGAGTATCTAGGTGGGAATCACAAATCTTGAAATATCAGCAATGGCAGGAAGCATGAAGAATTAAAGGCTGATTTGCAGAGTATAGCAGAGGCAGAATTAACTGAACTCCATAGATTGAAAAAAAATGAGAGCCAAGGAGATTTTCAGATTAAGACTGTACCAAAGTGCCTCAATACCAAGATAGAGAGAGAGGGGGCGAGGGAGGGAAGGAGGGAGGGAGAGAGAGAGAGAGAGAGAGAGAGAGAGAGAGAGAGAGAGGGGGTAAAATAATGGAGATAATAAAATAAAATGAGCTTAACCAGGGATGGGGTATAGGACTATAATCCCAACACTTGGGAGAATCAGAATTTCAAAGGCATCTTTAGCTATATAGCAAATATGAGACTGTCTTAGACTACATTTAAGGATGGGGAATGAAGAAGAGGAGAAAGAGAGAAAAAGAGGAAAGAAGAGAAGAGAGGAGAAGAGAAGAGAATGAAATCTGATTTATGAGGCTTTTGGAATATCCTACTGGGGGTACTACAAGCAAATGAAAACTCTGGCACTGGGGAGAAAGTCAAACTGATAATAATTACTTTTGCTTTCCTTCATTGATTTAATAAAGGGTTCCATGTCTACTGTGTGTGTATGCTTTCCTGCTGCTGTGAACCCAACAGTGAATAAAACAGTTTGTGCATCCAATAAGTAACATTTTCCTAAGGCCCATGTTTTTGTAGAATCATTTGATAGTGTTATAAAATGCAATAAAGGAAAAATCAAAGCCATTGGGCACATGCCAACCTTGTAGCAACTGGAAAAATTAGAATTGAAGTCCAGAGGAGGTGAAGTAGAGAGCCACATGGGATAAGGAAAATGTGGAAATCCCTCATTACCATCATGTTTAAGAAACAAGAAGAGGAGGAATGAGGTGGTTCTGACCCCAAGGGCTTCAGAGTAGAACAAGAAGGAAGGTACTCTCATAAAGCAGGAAGACTGGCCCTACTGTGCAAGAAGAGGGGGAACGGGCTGGTCCTGATTCTGAGGGCTTCAGAGTAGAACAGCAAGGAAGTTGTTGTCATGGGGCAGGATGGTCAGGATAACTGTTGGGGAACATAGAAATGTGAGCTTTTTCTTGATCTCTGATTCAACAGTGGCAGAAGGGTGACCTCTCAGAATATAGGCATATTGCTTTGATCTGTGCTAATAATGGATTACACAGGCAGAGACATTTATCAAACTCATGACAATAGGGGAAATATTGAATCTTGTTTAGTCCTGGAGAAATTTAATCATACCTGTGCATCTCAACTCATTTGAAGTGTAATCATCTTTATAGCAGGTGTTATCATAATAATGTTGTTACTTTGCACTTACAATGTTTCTCAAAATTCATGGCATGGTCTGCTCTAAATAAAAATGTATTATAACACAGAGAATGGAAAAAGAGATGCTGAACTCACAGCATGTTTAAACGATTGAGTTATGTACTGAAGGCTGGGCCTGGAGAGATGGCTCAGTGGCTATGAGTTTCCAGAGGGCCTGAGATCAGTCTGCCTCATCCACATTAGGCAGCTTACACACACCTCTAACTCCACCTCCAGGGAAATCCAAAGCCCTCTTTTGGCCTCAGCCACTGCATTCACACCAACAAATCCACATGCAGCCATACTAAAGATAATAATAACTACAAATCATTAAAAACACTGTATGTTACTTGAGATACGCTAAGAAATACTATATAGCTAGATGACATGATCTATGAATGATTCCATCTTGATTTTGAATTTTCTTCAACAGTATTGAAGATATTATCTTTATGTTTCTTTGGCAATAGGTAGGCAATACCTCCTCCCTATTATTAGCAAGAAATGATAACATGTGAGTAATACTCTGATTACTGGAGCAAGACAGAGGGAAAAAAAAACAAAAAAAAAAGTTAGATACTGGTGCCTGGAGTCTTTCTTCTGGCCAGCTCCAGCCATTGACCAAAATGAGTATGACTCAGGAAAAAATAGAATGAATTGGGGAAAACCTAGTTATTACAAGGAAAGGGAATAGATATCTCTGTCTCTTAAATCAGATTTTAAAGACTATGTCTGTGATGGTCTGTTCTCCATCTTGGGCAAAATAGCAATGGGAATCTGGTATATTTCTGAAATAAAGCACCAATCCTAGAAAAACACAGCGTGTACCCCAGAATCCAGCATTTAGGCCTATCTACACCAGAGTAGAATATGGTACCCACTATTTCCACATTTATAATTGATTATTATTGACATTTCCCCCTCTCGGCTGTGGGACAAAACATTAGGGGAGCTTGTGTGGCCATGAGTGCCTCGAGACTTAAACTTGCCCGACGGAGGTAAAGCAGCGATATCAGAAGGGAGGACTTGAGGGGTATGATGAGAACAGCCCAAAGGGCTAATGATAAAGCCAATTCTCCTTTGAATGTATACCCTGTGTACCTCTTGCTTGCCTCCTAAAGGACAGCAGCTGTTTCCTACATCAGTCTCTCTGATGACTCTCGAGACTCTTTGACGCTATTGTATGTGTGTATCTATGTGTCTGTGGACCCTTGTCCATCTGGGTGACTGTGTGTGTATATTTCTCTCTTTGTGGGGCTTATCTGTGTATGTATCTGTTTGTGGTCTGTGTTTCTGTCTGTGTATCTATCTCTTGTGTATTAATATGTATGACCGTGTCTACATGTATGTGTGCGTCCCTATGTAGTTGTGTGTATGTTGTCTGTGTCTGTGTATTCTACTTATATTCAGTCATTATATTCTGATTATGGGGGGACCCCTGAACCCATTTTCCTGGCTCATGGTCTCCAGTGTTGGGGTCAGAATCAACTACCTCTGATGCCTTTTGGAGTGAGAGATGCACTTCGTGTTGACATTGTATTGAAGAGCATGTTATGGGTAGCAGTGCGGTGATGTGAGAAGATCTTGGACTCCCCTGCTCAGGGTCCAGTCATTTTTGCTCACTGAGTGCTGAGGAGTTTAATTTTTTCTGTGATTTTGATTGCGTTTGAGAATGGATTTACCCATGTGTGACACATGTACACATGCAGTTTGCATTTAGTTGGAAGGTGTGACTTCGATAGACCCTCTAGAGAGTGATCTTTACCTACCAGCCTTCACTAATGAATCCATAAGGAACTTGTATTTGTAAAGTGCCTTTCCATGCTTGCTGTCTTTTTGAGGGAACCAAGATTCAGGGCACCTTCTTGACTGGCTTTGACCACAGTGCCTGCAATTCTAGACCCAGCCCAGGAATCTTGTAGCTCTAAGCAAAAACAAGGCTGGGTTTGCTGCATAGACACATTCAAGAAACAGAAACCACACAGAGCACAAAACACACCACTCTGAGTATAAACCTTGAGAAACCTAAGGAGCTCTAAATAGGTCTGTATATGTCTGCGATTGTCTCAAAACCACTTCATGAATAAACTTCTTGGGCTGCTGAGATTTGCTCATTCATGAGATTACTGACCAATATAAAAACCACATACTAAGTAGTGTAACATTCTGTCTTATTGATCAAGATGCTCCAACACAAGAATTCCAAGTCCCCATATTTAAATTAAAAGAGAGACTTGAGTCCTGTGTTTTGTGCTGCCTCAGCCCTGCCCTGCCCTGCTCTAACATGACCTGTCCTGTCCTACCCTAGTGTGAGTAGCCCTTCTGTTGGTGTGTTGCTTTTACCCTGCCCTGTCCTTTTTTGTCCTGTCCTATCCTGTCCTGTCCTGCCTGCCCTTTCTGTTTTATGTCCCCTGTCCTATCCTACCAAGTCCTTCCCTGTCCTGTCCGAATGTATTCTTCTCTCTCCTATCCTGCCCTGTCATGTCTTGACCTACCCTGTCCTGTCCAGTCCTTTCCTGAAGACAATGTTTTGGACTCACCTTCCCTGACTTCTGGCTCTTGCTATCTTTTCACTTTACCTTCCACAATGGTCCTAAGCCTTGGAGACGGGGTGATATCAATATCCTGTGTGTAGCTGAGCACTCCACAAATACTTATTCTCTGCATTTTGATCAATTAGGAATTCATTTTCTAAATAAACTTCTAAGGTAAGTGCTGGACTGTAAACAGAGATAAGAATTTAGAGCGTGGTTTGGTGCAATGTCCATTTCGAAAAATAATAATAGTAGGTTCAGTCCTGGAGCCTGTTACCTCCCCACAGCATCTGTAGTTGCCTGTATGAGATCAAGTCACTCAACACTCTACCACATAGAGAGTGGACCATGAGCTCAACCACCAACTGAAGAGCGATTAACAGGCTATGGTTTTTCAAGGAGGGATACTTAGTTTACTTCAATAATGTATTCCCTGTTAAGGTGACTGTCTTTGTTATGGTCACTGTTACTGTGATAAAACACCATGGCAAAAAGCAGTGATGAAGAAAGAGTTTATTTCAGATTAAACTTCTGTATCACCGTTCTTCATCAAGGGAAGGCAAGGTGGGATCTCAAGTTAGGAACTGAAGCAAAAGCCATGGAAGAGTGCTGCTTACTGGCTTGGTCGGCTTTTTTAACCAACCAGGACCACATGCCCTGGGGTTGTTCCAACACAGCATGTGGGCCTCCCACATAACTCATTAATCAAGAAGGTGCTAGGCAGACTTGCCTACAGGCCAGTCTTATGGGGCATTTTCTCAGCTGAGAGTTTTTCTTCTAGGTTATGTCAAGCTAACAGAAAAATAACCAGTACAACAACCATCTTTGAGTGTGTGGCTGGTTGAAATTGAACTCAGTAGGTTATGTATGGAAAAGGAGAGAGGACAGGAAGCTGGGAGGGATGAGAAGTTTTGGTGGCTCTTAAAGAAGCACTAGAGAACCGTGGGATGGAATATGATCTAATACACTGAGAAATTCTTAAAGAACAAAATACTAAATTGAAGGGAAAGCTTTCATACACAGAGCATATAGTTATGTGACCATAGAGCATGAACTTTAGCAGCCAGATGAAGGGAGTTTGGGTATGTATAAGAGAGAGGACAAGATTTGCAAATCAAGCCTTAGTTGCAATTTGTCTCATATAAATACATTTCACTAAGTACCAGAAGTCCACAGCTCAAAACGTAAATAGTGATGATTATCGAATGGTAGAATCTTAGAAGATCTTTATTTTATTCTTTGGTTTTAATTATTTTTGTGCTACTGTCTTGAAAACTCTTTTCATATTTTTCCATCAATCTACAACTAAATTTAGATGACATTAAATATATGTCATTTGTTTTACAGCTTTAGATCTGGCATTTTTATTATAAAGGCCAAGACTACATACAGAGTACCTGATAGCTTTCTTAAGAAATCTTTACTATTGGGCCTCATCTTTTTACTGACAAAATGATTGATAATTGGGTCATTTTATAATAAATTTTTCAGTGGACAGTAATGATTCCACAGGATGTATAATTACGAAATGCAGGTTTCTACCCAATGCTGAAGCATGGTGTAATTAGACAGTTCTTCCATTTGGTCATCTCTCATGAAAGATAGTTTGCTTCTTCATAATACACATTGCCTTATTGCCTTTAAACTTTTAAGCAATGTGTATTAAGAATGAGATCTTAATTTGGACCTTGGGAGCTCAGTCCATTGCTCCAATGTGGGTCTCTGTGTCTATTTCCATCCATCTCTATATGAAGGTTCTATGGTTATATGCAAGATATTCGTTAGTATGGCTATAGGATCGGGCCATTTCAGGCTCTCTCTCCTCAGCTGCCCAAGGACTTAGTTGAGTACATCTCTCTGAACCCCTGGGAACCCCTCTAGAGTCAAGGCTCTTGCCAACCCTAAAATGGCTCCCTTAATTAAGATATATACTTCCCTGCTCCCATATCCATCCTTCCATTATCCCAACCATCCTATTCCCCCAAGTTCTCCCTGGAGGGAGAACATGAGCAAGGAAGTCAAGACCACGAGGGGTGTACCCACCCACTAAGACAGTGGGGCTGATCTATTGGGAGCTCACCAAGGCCAGCTGGACTGTGACTGAAAAAGCATGGGATAAAACCGGACTCTCTGAATATGGTGGACAATGAGGGCTGCTGAGAAGCCAAGGACAATGGCACTGAGTTTTGACCCTACTGCATGTACTGGCTTTGTGGGAGCCTAGCCGGCTTGGATGCTCACCTTCCTAGACCTGGATGGAGGGGGGAGGACCTTGGACTGCCCAGAGGGCAGGAAACCATGACTGCTCTTTGGACTGGGAGGGGAGTGGGGGGGTAAAGGGAGGTGGGGAGGAGGCAGAAATTTTTAATAAAAAAATTAATAAAAAAAGAAAAAAGAATGAGATCTTAAGTGGTATGATATATGAACTTTTAAAAGTAAAATATAATAGAAACATAATTGTGTTATCTGGTGTCACGTGCTTCACTGAATGCTGAAATATGCAAGCTCAACTCACTCTGATGGCCACCTTCCATTCAGGTTTTAGGGCTTGTGTGCTTGGAAGACTAAGAAGTGTTCTCTCTTCTAGCATCCAGTTATTCTTCAGGGTAGATGCTATTCTACCTCCAAAGGTGTCTTCATTCATCCTTAGGCACTGGACTGCATAAATTCTTTAACATAGTAAGCAATATTCTTCCTAACCTGAATCCATCTTTGGTACTTCCACCAACTCATCTTAAGACTAATGCTAGAATAATGCAAAATGGGTTGATAGCTCCTAGGATTCTAGGAATTACCACATCTCCACGCAGCCAGCTCACACTATTCCATCTCCTGTGAATGGCATGCATGCTCATGAGGGAACGTGGCTTTCCCTTCACATCATCTTGTCCCCTCTCTCTCTCTCCTCAGGAGATGAGAAGATGTAACAGTTCCTGAGATAGGGAGTCAGATGCAGTCTCATTTAACTTCTGGTTACCCAATTTCCTCTCCATTTTTGACAACTCCATTGTAACAATTGTATTGTGATCATATTTATCCTCATTACTCTACTTTGTTTTCCTCCCATTTCTGTTGACTCCCCCTTTTGCAACTGTATTGTCTCCTAATTTGATGACTTTCTGGTTTTTTTTTTTCATAACTTCTCATGCCCCATCGTAACTTTAGCTCTGCACCAGTAGGTGGAATCCTTTCAGATCAGCCCTGAAAGTGACAACTGAATTGGCTCTGATGCAGCTGACTCAGTTCAATGCAGAAATCTGGTTCCATTCCATTTCCTGCCCCAACTCTACCAGGGAAGTATGGATCATACAGAAGACTAGGCATCCTGTCCTTCTAAATGTATTTCTCAGTTGCTTAAAACCTAGAAAAAAAAAAGAGGCTTGGTGCCTCAAAACCTTTACAAGTATTCTTAAATCTATTTTTTGCCAAGAATAAATTTTGAAATGGTAATTTTAAGATCTTCATCTTTTATCTCATCTAGAAAGTTTAGTCAACTTTAGTGGTTTCTGTGATCCATTCACAGGCTCTGCCTTTTAGATTTTAGTAGCTTTCATCCCTTTACTTTTAATAAAACTCTCCACATTATGTTTTTGCTGTTCTCAGGGTCTGCCACTTTCCTACCCTTGAATGTGATTTATTGCTTGTAGGCCCCAAATCTTCATCAAGCAAAGAAAACAACAGATAGTACAATTTTCTGAGTCTCTCTAAAAGCAAAAAGTTGTTTTCATCTTACTTGGGCTGTAACTAAAAACATGTACCACGAGCTATTTGTGTTCTGAGTTTAATGAAGAGAACATTAGCATTTTTTTCTTCTCCTTATCTTTCTGAGCTTCAGTAGATCCCTTCAGAACTAGAATCCAAGACTTTCACTAATAAGAGCAAATTTTCTGCCTCCAAGCCAGTACAAGTGGCTTCATGTCTCCAAGGGGTCTATCAACTGACTCCTTTTGGTTGCCAGTGATCTTCTTAGACATTTTGAGCGCTAGCCACTTGTGGTCTGATGCACTAAACAATACAGGATGCCCTAAGACCATTATTGACCACTTTGGAAAAGTTGGGAAATTTATAGGTCAGAAGTCCCGCTCCATATGTAAAACAGAGACCAGCCACTCACATTGTAGAAAATAGGCAAGGTGCTGATGTTCTTGAGGATGTTTTGTTACTTATTTGACAGTATCAATCTATATTAGATGATTTTTAATTTAGTAAGAGGACCAAAATCACAACATCACATTAGGAGCATTGCATGACATACTATATATATTTTTGTTTATATTATATAGCATTCACTTACAACATTTTTATGATTATTTATAATAATTTATAAATATACACATATATTTAATGGAAATAGTAAGTACTAAATTTTGATCCTGAAGAAAGTGGGTACACATATAAATTACACATAATATCTGATATTTAACAAGAAGCCTGAGTTACCTTAAATGAATTTGCATATCACTCTATGGTGTCACTTTCACTTAGATAAATGCCTGCTTATCTGGACTGCTTCTATTGTGCCTGAGTACTAGGACACCCAAGAAGACCACCGTGGAGCCACACTTCCGAATGCAAAAGCAAAGTTCTGTTTATTATGTATGGGCTAGCATGGGTCCTCTGCCTCACAATCTGATACAACAGATGGAGAGAGAAGGACCCTGTCTATTTTTGTAAGGGTTTATAAAGACAAAAATCATAAGACAGTCACAAGATTACAGTCTCAGAATACAGAATTACTTATCCTATATCATAATTGGCTAAAGATTAGGTAAAGCTCAGCTGTTAGTCCCTGATAGGCTATTATTATCGAAGGGGGATAGCAACAGACTACCCTTCAGACATCTGCTGAGCCTTCACTAACCACAAAGGCTGTTTGAAATATTACCCAGAGAACAGGGGAAGTTTGGTGGTCAACATTCTCTGTAATACTATGGGTAGGGGAATGGGCTGCAGTCAGCAACTTTGTGTAACTTAGATTTCTCCATTACCTAATATTTCCCCTAAAGAGGGGTCCCACGGCCTTTACCTTATCCTGGTGGCTGGCATGGTGTAGTTCAAGGTCCCAAAAGGGCTCAGCACAAAAATGGAAACTTTTCCAGCCTTTTCACTTCTCCTGTTTTTCTATGCCAAATTTTCTTCTGCAAGAACAAAAAGCAGCAGTTATTTCATATTGTCTCCGTTCTCACAAGGCAACCTTGTCAACAATTAACTGATGCCACTCTAGATGACAATACAGCCAAGATTTGATATCAACGGAGCTTAGTAAACAAGAAGTACACTTTATCCCAACTGCGGAATCAATACTTAGCACTTAGAGACATGTTCTATTAAAGATGAACTATGTAACACCACCGTGAACACCACGTTAAATTCAGTCCTGTCTATCTTCTGCAGTATGTGTGTATATCTATTTTTGCTCGATTTTAGTTGTATTTGGCCAAAGCTTTTATCTATTTTTGCAAAGAAAATCTGCCCATTAAACAAAATCACTTTGTTATAAACTGAATGTTTGAGGTCATAAAAAATGTATGGATTGGAGTCCTAACTATGAGATGTTGTAACAATACTTGGTGCAGGACCCTTGGGAGATGAGTAGGTTTAAAGTCACTGGAATAGGACCATGGTGATAAGACTCATGCCATAATGAGAAGTGAGACTTCTCTGAGTGCCACATTACATGTGGTGAGAAAGCTTCCATCTGTTGACCTGAAAGAAGTGTTTCAGCCTTCGTATCTTGGTCTTGGATATCCAGAACTATAGGAAATAAGCATCTCTTGATTAAGTTTTTCAGTTGGCTATTTTCAACCCAAGCTAAGGTACTTTATAATGAATATAATTATTGGATGTTAATGCATTTAGATATGCAAATGTGCATCATAGCACCCAGGCAAGCAGCAAAGGCAAAATTCTTTATGGACTTTGAGCTTGCAGACTAATGTCTGTTAGGGGACAGGGGAGACACTGACACCAGAATAAAAGTGTATTGACAGAATAACTTTATTATGAGAAGTTTAGGGGGAAATGAAAAGGAGTGTGGTTGAGAAGCTGAATGAAGGCTCTCATCATGGGAAAGTCTCTAGAAGTGCTACAGGAGAATAGATTACTAAGTAGACTTGAAAAGGAAGGAGTTGGAGCCATGTGTCTATCTAGGAGCTGAGATCCAGCAGAGCAAATAGTAATATCAAAATCTCTGAGGGAGAATATGTTATGCTCAAAAAACATGGAAAATCTGTGGTCAATGAAGTGGAACAAGAGAAGAATGTGGCTTTTTCATGTTTTAAAATGAGAGAATATTTATTTATGGATCTATAATGAGTCTGTGGGGTGAATTTTATAATAAAGAAAGAAACAATTCTTATGTCCTGTCAAGGAACTGCTGAGAGCATGAAAGTCACCTTGACGAGAAAGAGGGAAAACTCAGGAATGAAACAGAAAGACAGGTAAGCTACACAAAGGAAAAGGGTAGAGTCCAGGTCAAGTTGATCAAGTAAAACTGAGACTCGAGGATGAGGAATTTCGAGGTTGTCATTTTGAAAATATGTATGTGTATATGCACACTCCTTTGCTGCAGCCCATACGTGGAGGTCCACGTTCCACTTTGTTTGAGACAGGTCTCTTGTTTGGTGATGAACAAGCCAGGATACCTGCCTCATGATCATGTGGGGATTTCCTTGTTTCTGCCTCCCTTTTTGTCACGGGACAGTTGGGATGGAAGATGGAAGCTACCACATCCAGCCTTATGAGAACTGTAGAGACCTGAGCTCTAACCTTCATGCTTTCCCAAGAATGCACTTTATCCACTGAGCCTTCTTCTCAACCTTAAGTTCAAAACTAAAGATTTAGAAATGCAGGGACTGAACAGCTGCAAGAACGCACTTGCAGTGAGACATTATGAGGTTGTGCACATGCTAGTTAGTGTCTTACTCCAGCCATGCACCATTGGGTAGGCAAAGCAAACACTGGTGCTTCATTGCCTTTAACTCAACATGCGATTCCTTCATGGAACTTGATAATTTATATTCTGGTAATTATACAAATTATTATAGTTTATAATTCTAAAAGCTGTAATTCTTCTAGGCACGCTCTTAAAAAAGTGGTTTTAATGATTGGCCATGAGATTGAAATTGGGTCAGGATACAAAGAAAGTCACAGAGAAAATATCTCAGAATAAATACACTGCACCATCTGTGCACAAAATACACGATTTTGAGGCAATGAGCTCAAAGATAGGAAACTGCGTCAGAAGGTGGCATGTTTCAAATTGAGGTCACAGGGCCAACACCCTCCAGCTCAGTATTGTACAGAGCTTGAGCCTGTGTACAAACCCCAGTGTGAGCTGCCTTCCACAGTGCTCATCAACCTTGCTTGATTCTGTTTCTGATACATTTATTTGCAGTAGTTTCAGCACCTGTGTCCCACTTCATGTGATTGCTATTTTCTTCACACGATGTTCTTCTCTAGGCACGCGTGCATTTCGATTTCATTAATTGCTTATATAATTTGGATGGTTATGATTTTTCTCAGTTCAAAGCTACATGAGAATATTTTCTGTCTGTAAGTTCCTGATGGACTTGCAGATGTGTACACACACACACACACACACACACACACACACACACACACTGCGCTTGAAATATTTTGAAATGTCTTTAGCCACATTATAATAGCTTTGTGTCTCTCTTGGTTACCTGGATCTAACATGTCTCTACTAATTTACTGACAGCTCCTGGCAGGTGGCACAGCCAATCATCTGGTCTGAGCTCTGTGTAATAATACCTTTCAGTCAGAAATCTCTCCTGCCTCTATCTGCTACTTCTCCTAATCCTCTTAACCACAAGTCCTTAGCCACAGTTTTATCCCTGAAGGAAATGAACAGTCTTTAACCTTGACCCTCTAAGTGAAATCACTACTCAGGCTTCTCCCACCCTCTGCCCCAGGGAGGACTTGGCTGCCTGCCTGAATCATGGTGGCTTCTCCAGTTACTCATTTGTCTCCTGCTTACCCAGAGGCTGCTTTCAGGTGCTGCCCCATTTTAGGCAGCACATTCAGAAGGCTCATTGTATTTTGTGAAGCAAATAAGGGAGCATCATTAAAGTCTAGATGCAGATGTGTATGATTGGCTAACTTAGAATCCAAGTTCCTGACTTCTTGTTCCAAACAGTTCTCTATTCATTCATTGCTGAGAACACACACACACACACACACACACACACACACACACACACACACACACACACACCTTGCTGAAGAAGTACTTAACTATATACTTAACTATACTGAAATATGAAAGCAGTCTAACTAGGCTGGTGGAACACTGCTGAAGGTCCCCAGTGTACTGCTGCTCTACGTACCTATGGATTAAAAAGAAAAACGGCTCATTATTGCTTCTGATTTTCCTCAAATATAAAACACACACACATATGCACACAAACATATGCATACACACACATACACACACATGCACACAACTATTTCATAAGAGAAATAAATTATATAACTTTACATATTAAAAATGAAAGTAGAGGTATAAAGAGGCAATTGTGTTTTAGTGAGATAAACACAAAAATTATTCTCATAAAAATCAGAACAGAAAGATTTAAACTGTTCTTATTCTGTCTCACTTATTAGAAGCCAGAGCCTCGAATAAACTAGACTCCAGCTGAACTCCCTGGTCAGACTAGAGTTGGCAAAACCATTATATGACAGTCATGATGCTTTCATTGTCAAATTACTTAGGCTTTACAGTATCAGGCAATAAATCTGCATCATTTTCAAAAGCCTCATTTCCGCAGAATCTCAGAGTTAAGGAATAGCTCTTTGTGACCTCTTCACCATCGTAGCTTGGAAAATAAATACTGAATTTTTGAGTAGTTAGTAGAGACTTTAATAATCATGTTCTGTTTATTAAAATTCAAGTTATGCAATTATTCATTTAGAATTTTAAAAATATTATAATTCCAAATTATATTTATATTCATCAATCATCACAAATTCTACTTATGGTCTAACCTCCACAATTTGTCAAAATATACATAAAATCATAAAAATTAGATTGAATCTTTATTTATGTTTTATCCTTGTTTAAAAGAAATAAAAAGATGCCCAAAGTCTTTCTAATTATACATGTATCTATATATCTTAAATGAAATCAGCATGCTGAAGAGACAGTTATATTCCCGTGTTCACTTGTGATTTCCATGTTCACTAATTCAAAATAACCAGGAAATGGAAACATCCTAAGAGTTCAAAAGCGATGATTTAAAGGAAATGGGACAATATACAAAACGAAACACCACTAAGCCATCAAAAGACATGAACGAAGTACTACCATTTGAGACAACATAAATGGAACTAGAGATATCACATTAAACAAAATGTCAGGTACAAAAATACCGTCTTGTGTCTCCATCAAATTGAACTGAAAGAGATTGCTGCCTCTAAGGGAAAAGTAGAATGGAATCTTTTATTGTGTGAGATGTGTTCCTCCTAATCCTTGTTTCCTCAGGACTTTTATCATGAAGTGTTGTTGGAATTTGTCAATGTCTCCTTTTATGTCTTTTAAAATGATCATATGATTTCTAACCTAAATATATTTGTGTCACAACATGATTAGTGATATGTACATGCTGAACCATTTTTGGAATGAAGTAAACTTGACCATGATGAATGATTTTTTTAATGCTCTTGAATTTGTTGGAAAATATTTTTTGAGAATTTTTGAATTTATTTCCATAAGGGAGGTGATACAATATTCTCTGTGTTTTCATCTGGTTTTGGAATCAGTTTGAGAAAGAGTCTGGTAGCATCTCTTCTATTTTATGAATAACTGGGTGATTTGTGGCTATTCCTCTTTCTTTAAAATTCTTAAAGAAACCATCAGTGAATCCATCTGGCCTGGAATTGTTGCAGTTGGTAGATTTTTTTTTTTAAATCCCATCTTCAGTCTAGTTTTTTGTTATAATTATGGTTAGTTGTTTATGTCTTCATTTAATTCTGGTATGTCATATGTTTCTGGAACTTAACCTATTCTGTTTTGGTTTACAACTCAATGGAATAGAAGTCTTTAAGGTACATCCAAATGATTTTCTGCATTTTATTGGTATCTCTTTTATAACTCTCTATACTCTTTTTCTTCTCTCTCCCAAGCCTACATACATTTATCCAATACTGTGACCCAGTTAGATGTCTTTTATGTCTGAATCTGTCCTATTGTGTATCTGTAGTAATTTTTTACTGTCCAAGAACACTTCTTAAAATGCTAAGTGCTTCTTAAAAACTTAAACTGGAGCATTGCTAAGTCAAATATGGTACTTCCTGCTTGCTCTGCACAGTTCAACATGATGGAACTGTTTGCTGCCTCTGAGCCATGCACACCATCACAGTTCCATGTATGAAGTGGGTCTATGTCAAGACATTAAGCAGTTTGTAACACACTGCTTAAAAAACCCATTTAAATGGTCAGTCTCCTGAAAGAGCCAGAAGTCATGCTGGTATCATGGTCCAGAGAAGCCACAACTATTTCAAAAGGTTGCTGTTTTTTTCCTGCTACCAGTGAATCAGGAAAATGTCTCTTAAAGGAGCAATGCCTCTGCTTGCTTCTAGCAAACAGAGCCCACCCAAGAAAATGTTGTTATCAAACCATGCTTAACTCTGTTCTTTTGTGTCTAGGATTCCTTTTCAAACTTTCTCAGGGTTTACATGGATTTAGTCCACCATGTTGGCACCAATTTGTAATAAGGAGGACTGCTTGTTGGTTCACAGCCACCCAGCTAGCTTAGAACTGAAATAATCACACAGAAACTGCACTAATCAAATCACTGCTTGACCCATTAGCTCTATCTTCTTATTGGCTAACTTTTACATATTAATTTAACCCATTTCTTTGAATCTGTGTATCGCCACTTGGCAGTGGCTTATCAACAAAGTTTTGCTATGTCTGACTCTCAAGGTAGCCGATGGCGTCTCCCTGACTCTGCCCTTATTTCTCCCAGCATTCAGCTTAGTTTTCCCTGCCTAGCTCTATTCCCTGTGCACGTAGAGACAGTTCTTTATTCATTAACCAATAAAAGCAACACATAGACAGAATGATCTTCCACACCATATGATGTCTGTGGCTATTAGCAAGTTTTGAAGGTTACATATAAATTCTAGGATCACTATGAAATTCATTATAGAATTAGCCTACATAAGTTGACAGACATTATATTGTGTATATAAATAACAAAGGACAATATGGATACATCAAATATATATTTTCTAGTTTGAGAATATAGACTATCCTTCTTTACTCTTTAACTCTTATCAATTTTTAATGTTACTCATTGTTCAGACTTTTCACCTCTTTGATTAATTTTCTTCTTTCATATTTTGTTATTTGTAGTTATTGTCAGTGAGATTACTTTCTTCATTTTCATTCAATGTAGTTCACTATTAGCTTATAGAGATGTTATTGAGTTTTGTACATCAAGTTTGTACTCTGCAAATTTGCCGACTTTATTTACTTGGGTTTTTGTTTTGTTTTGTTTTTTGTTTTTCGAGACAGGGTTTCTCTGTGGTTTTGGAGCCTGTCCTGGAACTAGCTTTTGTAGACCAGGCTGGTCTCAAACTCACAGAGATCCACCTGCCTCTGCCTCCCGAGTGCTGGGATTACAGGCGTGCGCCACCACCACCCGGCCATTTACTGGTTTTAACACATATGTGGTGTTTCGGGTTCTATATAGATAGGATCATAAGATCATGTCACCTGAAAACCAAGACAATTTGATGACATACTTTTCAGATGGGACTTTTTCGCTTTTTTTTTTTTTAAATCTTACCTGACTTCCATGACAGAACTTTAGTACTAGGTTGAATAATCACAGTAAAAGTCGGTATCCTGACATCTTCCAGGTCTTTTCACACATCAGTATGTTAACCTATTTCAAGTGGCCTTTGTAATGTTGAAGCTATTACTTCTGGATCTAATTTCTGGTATTAGTATTATGAGAGAAATTTGAATTTTACCAAATGTCTCTCTGTATATATTGTGATATATATATTAAACCATCCTTGCATTCCTTGGATGAATCACACTTACTCAATGTGAGTATTTCTTTTAATATGATAGTAGATTTGATTTTCTAATTCTTTAAAGGTTGTTACATCTGCTTTCACTGGGACTATTAGTCTATAGTTTTTTTTTGTTCTGTCCTCATCTGCATTTAAAATAACAATAGTATCCTCATAGAATGTGTTTAGAACTATTTCTCCTTACATTTTATATAAAGCCCATATGAATACTTTGCATTAGTTTTATTTAAATTTTTGGTAGATGTCACATGTGAAACCAATGTCCTGAGTTTTTATTTCATGGGATTTTTTAAATCAGTAATTGGAACTGGGAATTTTCTATTTTCTACTTACTGTTGATTTAATTTTGATAAAGTGAATGCATCTACAAATTTGTTTATTTCCTTTAGGGTAGCATGTAGGGCAAATAGTGGTTTATGATACTACTTAATGAGCCTGTGAATTCTGTAGTATCAATTTTGGTTGTAAGTCTAGCCTTAAACGCTTGAGCCATCTCTTCAGCCCAGTAGTATCAATTTTACTGTCTCCCTTTTCACTTCCAATTGAACACTTTTAATTTAGTCTCTTGCTTTGGAGATTTGGATCCATGTTTACTGCCTCTGGGCCTCTAGGAAAGCAACACTATGTCATCTGAGTTTTCATTCAAAACTTTATGGTAGCTAAGGAATAAGAAAAGACAGAGGAAATACTAGAATACAAAATGACATTCAAAACCATGCAGAGCGTATCATTGCTTCTTTCACTAGACCATGCCTCCCAAATGTCCCACTGTGATCTTCCAATCTTGTCACAAGCTGAGGACCAGATCTTTAACATACAGGGAGTGTACGCAGGAAAATGTCCCACTCATAGCCAACTCTATGTTTTAGTTCTGTTAATATATGATTGATCTATGTGGTACTCAGATATTGGGTGCATATATTCATAGAACTGTTATTTCCCTTAGCTGAATTGACCTCTCTGACATTAAATTTGACCTTCATTGATTCTTTTTATGAATTTTGCTTATCCAGAATAAATCTGGATATTCCCATGTTGATTTGGATCCCATTTTCATAAACTATTTCACTGTACCCTCACATTTCAAATTTCTGTGTGCCTTCAGAAGTGAGTTTCTATGAGTGAAACACACCTGGATCATTTTTAATGCACTGAGCCACTCTTTCTTCTAATTGTGGAATTAATCAATTACACAATATGTAATTTATATTATAACCAACAGGTAAGTCATACTCAGCTCTCACAAAACTTCTTTTTTGGGCTTGTTATATTCACTACCTTTGTTCCCCTCTCTTACAGTCTTCCTTGTAGATGAGTGATTCACTTGAGCTGTGTTTTACTAACTGTTTATTTTAGGGTTGTCTCCTATAGGTTTTGCTTTGAGGCTTATGTAGCCTTTTACATATAACAAGCTATTCTAGAGTGAAAGCAATTTGACATGAGTGTAAAGGTAAGGCGGAAGTCAATTTTTAAAAAGAAAGAAAATAGCCTGAAGTATTCTATATTTGTATCCATTTCTCCCTACAGCTTAAATGTTAAAGATTCCATTTTGTTCATCATGTTATTATAACTATTTTTTTGTTTTCAGGCTTCATACTAAAAACAGGGATTATTTTTGTATCATGTTTACAATATTTCAGAATTGTGAATTGATTATATACTTATTAGTGAGTTCTATGCTCTTCTGTGTTTCCTCATTTCTAATTAATGCCTGTGTCTCTGATTTTGAAGAATTCCCTTTAACATTTCCTGTAGATCAGTTCTACGAGATATGTAATCTCACTTCTTTTGTTTGTATTGGGTGTGTTCTTCTTGACTTCAGCTCTTCTGGTTTGCTAGGTATGATATTCCCAGTTGGCAGCTGTTTGCCACTGTCCCCATCATCAATTAATACTGAAGAAAATCTCATCACACTCTCTCCAGGTATTGTAGTTCCATTCTATTTCTGTGAGAGACACCATAAACAAAAGCAATTAAAAGGAGGGAAAAGATTATTTCACCTTGCAGGTCATAGTTCCTCCCAGAGGGAAGTCAGGACGTGAACTCAAGAAAGAACCTGAATCAGAAAATCTGGAAGAATTCTGGTTTCTTACTTCCTCATAGTCTTATGCTTAGCTAACTTTACTATGTAGCCCAGGTCTACCAGTCCAGGCATTGGTACCATCAACAGTAAACTAGGCCCTCCTCTACTTACAAGACAGAGTTACACAGACAAGCTCACAGGACATTCTGATTTGGACAATCCCTCATGTGAGATTTCCTTCTCAACAACTAGGATGTTTTGAGTTGAGAGTTAAAACTAACCAGACCTCAGACCTATAAGATTTTCTGACAGCTATGCTGTAGGGTAAATTAGGCAAAACTCTATGTTATTTATTTCTTCTCTTATGATTCAGAACTTGATAACTAGATGTTGGGAGTAGAGTTACTTGAGTTCAGTATGACTTGAGACCTTTGAGTTTTCCCAAATCTGTAATCTATATTCTTCTCTGGGTTTAGAAAGATTTTTGCTATCATTTCTCATAATGAGCTATGTGTACTTTGGCATTCTCAATCTTTACCTGAATATTTGCCCTTTTCAATGCCTCATGCCATAGAAATTTCTCCATTCTTTTCTCATCTTCCCACTTTCCAATAGCCTGCCTTTGAGTTCACTTGGCTTTAATCTCTTTGATTTCACTTAACATGTTTCCAGTTTTCTTTAGTATATTTTTCAACTGAAGAATTTGTTTCATTTCTTTTAATTGCTTTTTCTTTGGTTAGAATAGTGCAATATTTCCTGGCTTTTTTTAAGCTTACAGAATTTCTTTAGAAGGGCTTTGTTGTTCTCTGGGAGTTCTCACAGACCAACTCCGTCCATGAGTGGCCTGCCAGGGAAACACAGAGACTAACCAACCCTGTCAAGTCTGGTTCTAGGTTTCCCACGATTGACCTGATTGGGAGACACAGAGATTGGTCAACCTTGTCAGTCCTGGTTCTAGGTTTTAGTGTAAATTCTAGACTTAAATTTCTACTAAACCTAAAGTCCTGACTGAGTTCTTCATTGGGGGGTTGCTACTTGCAGGAGAGGTGAGTGGAAGATTTCCTTCAAACATTCTGTACATGTTTCTGTTCTGTTTTACTAAAAATGAGTTGTGTGTTTCCCCACTTGATTTCCTCAGCTTTCATGTACATACTTTGGTGCATGCTCAACTTGGTGTCTGTAAAGAAAAGGAATCAGCTCATCTTTCTTAGCCATCATCTTGCTCCACTTCTAAGTATGATTTCCTGCATTTCTATTTCCATTATGTTGAAGGTAGCAGCTTTTATTTTAGTATTGTGAAAAGTTCATTTTGTTCTCCAAAGACAACAGACAGAGCAGTATAAGCCAGGCATTATTTATGCCAATGTTTGCTCAATATTTGTGACATTTTTATAATGGAAAAACATAATCTAGAGTAATAGGCAGTACCATAAAGCACTATTACTCTGTTTTAAAGTATTGTTATGTACTCATTTTTATCACAGTTGTTCCAAATGGACACAGGAAGATGAGAGGCTGAAAATAATGAATCCATTGAACAGAAACTATACTTTGGAATGAAAATGGACTTCTTAAAAAGCAAGGAAGAACAGCAATATTAGACAATGCTCAAGTTCTGTATACTGGGGTCAAAGTCACCTATTGCACCTTGAATGAAAAACTTTTATTTTTGAGACAGGGTTTCTCTGTAGCTTTGAAGCATGTCCTGCAACTAGCTCTTATAGACCAGGCTGGCCTTGAACTCACAGAGATTTGCCTGCCTCTGCCTCCCAAGTGCTGGAGTAAAGGAGTATACAACCATCACCTATCAGGAAATATTT
Organism: Microtus ochrogaster; assembly: GCF_000317375.1. Classification (NCBI taxonomy): domain Eukaryota; kingdom Metazoa; phylum Chordata; class Mammalia; order Rodentia; family Cricetidae; genus Microtus; species Microtus ochrogaster. The sequence continues at coordinate 5,123,183 of NC_022012.1, read as the reverse complement.
AAAGCTTAATTAAAACATGCTGATCACTAAGTGTGAATTTTTTCATCTAATTTTAGCTTTCTTTAAAAAGAAATACATTTGAAGTTCTGCTAAACAGTCACATTTGATTAGCCCAACATGAAACTGAAAAATAGAGATTAAATGACATTATTGTGTGATAAACTTACAAGGTCACATGACTAGATGTGAAGATCCAGATTCATCTTGCTTAAAGTTTCAGAGATAATCAAAATATCATCTCTATATTCTGATTTCTTCCTTACAATCTGCAAACTGTCCATTAAAAACAGAAGGGTGCTTGACTCCATGCAGTCCTTGAAGAACCCTCACTGTAAAAATTATCAGATGTTCCAGAAAACCATCTTTATTGTCAGAGAACATCAATGCAATTTGCTTTAGTATGGCCTGTCATGGATCTTCAAAACAGAGATATAACAAGTACATTCTCTAAACTGACTGGCTGTGGGTATCTCTACATGCCTATAGAGTTGGAAACATTATGAATGAGCCTGGGAAGGATCAGACATTCCAGGATTCTTTCTAGAAAACTGTGGTACTAATATTATCACTAGCCCATATGCATTGATATTAAATGCAGTGTTGGTATTCAATCATATATAAAAATCATTTAAATTAATTTTAACCTGTTATAAACACACTATGTTAAGAGACATTTTACAGACACTAAGAAATTTTTTTATGCCTAAAAGATCAAGGAATATGTCTTAATCTGACACTAGACTGATTAACATTCACTGTGAAAAACCTCAGGCTCAACTCCAAGAACTGAGTTTGAGTTCTCTCTCTTTCATAGACTATTTTTAACAGAAAGGGAACAATTTGTACATCAAAACTGAATAAATGCCATGTTTTAAGTAAAGTGAAACAATAGGTATTGAAAACATGCTGTAACAAAGATGATGTTGGGGAAAATAGAAAAAGATCTATGGGTTTTCCATTAGTACATCCGTAGACTTAGCATCATGGTCCCTAAGGAACAACTCCTAAATGCTTTGTGTGCCTAGAACTCACAAATTCTTTTGATCTTTTATAGAAAAAAAAACAGTCACTCTCTATGACAAAAAATATATACCCATAGTCAGGCAAGAAAAAAGCTGAAGCTAGGAGGAGACAGCATCTGTGTGTAAGGAAGGAAGACTCATATCCTGGAGCCAGACTCCCTACTCCAACTGCCCCTGCAGTTCCAACTCTCTGCTCCTCAGTCTGCTCATCTATATCATCCAGAAAATGAAATTGTAGGGCATATGAGGCTTCAATGAGCTCATAAAGACAAAGGTATGAAAACAGCCTGGTGTGCTCTAACACTGTATGTGTTAACAACCCCTTCTCCTCATTCTAATGACACTTTTCTACTCATTAAACAATAAAAGCTAACAATGTTTAATTATTCCATCTGATTCATTTTGTTATAATGCATGTAAAGTTTCACTAACAGAAACTACTATTCTTTAATAATAAAAAATTGATTTTGAAGCATTGCCCTTAGGACTAAGACATTGTCTAATATTAAGCATCCACTAATGCTATTATTTATGTCTTACTTATAGCAAAATTAGCCTTCTTATCCCTTAGGAAAATACATAACCAAAAGCAGGTAGAGAACAGAGGAACTCCATCATGCTGTTTTGTGTGATAGCCACTAATAGGCAAGTGTTCTCTACCCATTCTTTCTGATAGCGGCACAGAAGCTGGACAGAATACATATGTCCTAGTGACTGTCTCATTCATCTAGGCTGCTAAGTACTTTTCATTTTCATCAGAAAGACAGATGGTACTTAACTGGCTTTACACATCGGAGTGCTTGAGAACTCAACTCTTCTAGAATGTTAAATGAGACTATAGTCTCACTCCAAGTAGCCAAAGGCATGCAAATAAGGCCCCAGTTCAACTATATTCATGCTTCCTACTGCCTCAGAAATGGATTTGAATGTGAAAGCAGACAGAGAACTTAAGGAGCTGAAGTAAGAGGGATATCTATGAAAAGGTAAATGGGTATGAGGAATGGGTTCCCAAGATCCAACCAAAGAGTTAGGGAAAGCCCCTACTCCCTTTGACTATTAGGAGTCACACAAATAGACCAACCTACATAACTGCCACTTGTATGTAGAGGACCTAGGTTGATCCCATGCAGGCTCCCTGGTTGTTGGTTCAGACTCTGTGAGTTCCTGTGAGCCAGGTATTTGTTTCTGCTGTTTTCCTTGTGATGTCCTTGACCCTCTGGCTCCTACAATTCTCCCTTCTCTATTTAAAATGGGAGATTGATCAATTCCAGTTCTATTGTTTTCTATCTATGTGGGCCAATGGTGGGCAAAACAGAAAAGAGTCTGAGAAAGAAATTTGAGAAGCAAATTAAAATGTACTACTTAGTGTTATATAGTTCACAGTGATCCTGTACCTGGTACTCAGTCTTTAACTTTTAGTTTGTCTTCCTGATTGCTTTTCTCTATGTGTCCTCTGAATAAAATATAATTTTAATCAGATGGTAACTTTGACTTTTTTCTATTTAGCAATCCACAGATCTTATTATACTTATGAATGTCCAGAAGCTACATGGAAAAAAAACATGGTCAAGTTATAGATAAAACACTAAGGATATCACACAAGAAAATAAGCAGAGAAAGATTCTTTTAATTAATCTAAAAATAATGATTTCCCTTCTGTTCTAAAGTTTTTGATGTTACAAATGATAACACTAATAATTTAGGCTTTTGTCAAATAAGGAGAAATTCAAAATAAAATCGGTAAGACTGTTGGTTTAAAAGTTAGTGGGTAGGCCTGGCGGTGGTGGCGCACGCCTTTAATCCCAGCACTCAGGAGGCAGAGGCAGGCGGATCTCTGTGAGTTTGAGACCAGCCTGGTCTACAG
>NC_022012.1:5113230-5120197 GCF_000317375.1 Microtus ochrogaster | reverse complement strand
TGAGTTTGAGACCAGCCTGGTCTACAGAGCTAGTTCCAGGACAGGCTCCAAAACCACAGAAAAACCCTGTCTCAAAAAACCAAAAAAAAAAAAAAAAGTTAGTGGGTAATTTAGTGAACAGTGGCTTAATTTACTTTATAATTCAGCATTTAATAGTAAGAGGAGCATTGAATTTAACGAGAAGATTCTTGGATGAGGTTTTAATTGCTTGTTTTTTCAAGCCACATTACATTTCTCACTGCTTTGTAAGGTGATTGATAATCTCGAACCTGGCACATTTTAAGAATCAAGTGAGTTATTACATATGAAAATATGTTGCCAAATTTTAGACTCTTGCATAAACATTCAATTTTATGCTCCCATCCAGTCCTCAGGGAATCTCTTTCTTGCTCATGGGCTCCAGTCAAGCAATGGTGTGACGATAGTGGATGTGTAAGACAATGAATGGAAGACAGAGGTGGATGCTGGTCTCTGTTGATAACAGGAAGACTTCCTTAGTATGGAATCTGAAGTTTGAGTCTCATTGGTTAGAGGTGGACAATACTATAAATAGTAACGTTGTAGTACCCAAGAATTGGAGGATGATGATTATGATAACAACTCCTTTAGCCTTGCCCTTGACTCTGCGAACCATACCATCAGAGTGCATGTGGCTAAGACACATTGAGTAAATGAACTAGATTCATGAAATTTTCAGATTCTAGAATCCCACTATGAATGATAAACAACATTGTTTGCTTATTGGGTGCTTGGGTTGGTGTGAATCACCATTGATTACCTCCAATTAATCCTCATAGCACTGCTATGATATAGATAATATAGAAATGGAAGCTTGAGTCATTCAGGAACTAGTATTATACATAAAACTAGGAAGTAATGGGGGTTATGAATACAGTGTCTTTCACCCAGAAGTGTGTATTAACATGTCACACCATCTTGTAAACAGCCAGTGACTCTCACTTGTCAGCATGTCAATCACTGATCCTGAAATCACCACTTTTATTTCTTTGTATCCACTAAAAGACTTGATTTAGTTACTTGAAATCAATTAGCCTGACCAAATCAAAAGTAGTATTTCTGTGTTCCTTACTCCTTTTAATTTTAAAATGCTAGATAGTGATTGATGAAATCAGTAAATAGCAGTGAAAAATGGGAAGTAACGTGGCGTCACTGACAGAAACTAAGACTCTAGTAAGGGTTCTAATCTCTGGATCCGGCTTTATTACAACCCTTACAATAATATTTTAATAAATGTTTGCTATATAAAGTATATGAACATATTTATCAAACATAATTGTTAATTTAAGTTCTAAAGGAATTTCACTATAAGACATGTTATTCCTAACAATGTGGAAAAGGATCTCCTTCATATTTCATACTATTCTAATAAGGATTGTCCTAACTTCAGCTGTATCTGGCTTTAAAATAAGTAAGTTATTCCACAGGCCATCACTCTGTGTGGTGGAGTTATTCCAACAACACTGTTTACATTTAACTCATGCTATCTCCATAGTTCAGCTAAACAGACAACAACAATATTTTTAAAATTGTGAAAATCTGTGTGCTCCCATTATTGAGTTCATCACAATTAAACCAGAGTAGATATGAAAGTTAAGCACCAACTAGCTTTGTGTGCACCAATTTAGCTTGTATACACTGGGATTCTGATTGGAAAAACTGGTTGGCTTACTTGATCTATTTGTGTTTGATCAGATATTTAGATTAAAAAAAACCTTTCTTCTTCCTAGAGATATAGGAGGCTATGAAAATAATTGAAGTAGACATTAGAAGGCTGATAGAGTAATGTCCTAATTTTATAGATGAAAGAAACTGCTTTTAAGTGAAATGGCTTGCTTAATGGCTCTCAGCCAATGGGGCAGAACAATACTTAGATCCCAAGTGTCTTCATTTCCCAGATTTTTGTTTGTGGTTCCATGAACAATTTCCTAATTGTGCTATCATGCAAATTCATGTCATGTCCAATACTATCAAAGCGCCATTTTTTATGCATAGCCTCAACTTGTGATTCCAAAGTGTTTTAATTAAAACACTGCACCAAGGAAGATAAATTCATTAATCAAAAGAAAATATCAAATTAACTGTTCCTCTTTTGTTCATTTATCATGAGGGTGTGATTAAGATACAATGCTTTTTGTCTGAAAAGTATTCTTTTTGGAGTTCCTATTACCTAAACCATCAATAGACAAAGATAGAATTTCAAAAAGCTAACACAATACATTTAAAGAAACATAATCTCTTAAGAAAATTTTGTCATGACTACATTTCTGTCTTCCCTAACTCTGATGACACTTACTACTGGGCCCCATGTTAGAGTTATTAAGGGAAATAATGAAAAACTGGAGTACAATCATGGCTGCTTTCATACAGCCTGGAAAGCAACTGGCAAGCCAGACTCAAGCAAACATCATAAAATAATCATAACATATTGGTTTTCAAAAGTTACCTTTCTCTCTGCAGCAAAGAAATCAGTTCCTATGCACATGTCCAGTTACTGTTCAAAGAAGATAGCATCAGTGTAGGCCCGGGGTACTCCAGAGCATGTGGCTAACACGGCTGCACTACAGATATACAGTGCACTAACTAAAAGGCAGGATTGAAAACCTTGCATCTAGAGGAATTGTTTTCTCTTCTTGTGGGGCAAGTCACAAAACAACGGCAGAGGTTTGAATTATGGTCAATACATTTTTAGGAGAATGCAGAACACAATCAGTGACGATCAAGTATAAGATTCAAAACCTGCTTGGAAGATGAGTCTCTGACTCCAGAGGAGTCATGATTGGCCTAAAAGCAAGGAAAGCTAAGCTATTTAACCTGAAGTATTTTGAAGCTGAGTCTGTTATTTTGGTGATGTAGCCCAACTTGGCTAGGACTATGGATTTTCAGTTCTTACAAGTCAATTTTATATTCTACAACAGAACCTCAATTCTGTCTTCACTTGTCATTGGTACTACTCAGATTATTCGCAACTAAAGAAAAAAACTATAATTTTTTTATTCTTTTCTTACAGTAAATTAAATTGTCTAGCTAATAAGCTTGAATTATTTCACAGAACCTTGATTTACCCTCCCATCTTCCCTTGGCATGCCCCGCCTACATAGCTTTTCCTCTTTCCTGAGACCCAGATCTGTGCACCTGCTATTCCTGTTGACAAGAATACACTTAGCATTTGGAACGACTGCCTCTTTCTGTTCCACCAGTCCTTAGCTTATTGTTACTATAGAAACTTTTTGGGTAAAAGCATCTGGCACGGGGCCCATCTCATCAAGAGCATGGCACAAGGAGTAGCAATTATGTTTAATGTTAAGTAACTGGGTGCTTTCTCTCTACTAGCCCCCACACGGTGACAGCCATTTCATACGTTTCCAATTCTCACTACTTCCAAATAAGCACTATTTCTCATTTTACAAACAGATCCTTTCAGAAACTAAACTCTATGTGTAAAATCACTTAGTCCATACATAAAAGACTTTCAGTCAAGAGCCTCTGGATGAAATTTTCACACAATATTACTTAAGATTAAAGAAATGCAAAATCCCTGGCAATATGCTAACCCCTGAAAGTGAGATGATGTTGGAAAGAAGTCTGGTTCAGGTAAACAGGTAATTTCCCCACTTTTCAGATCATTTTAGATGCTTAAGCCTGAAACTCAACCGAAATTCTATCTTACCTGTGTCTTCCTCTGACACTTGGTAATACCGATTTAAACTTTTCCCAAATATTTTACATAAATTAGCTGTATCCTCTTGTCAGAAGGGGTCAGTGCAATCTCCAGGGTCCTAAGTATCCTCACATGTTACCTGTATAGGAGACAGTGCCCTGCAGCCTGGTGTGTGGCCCAAGGAGAAGCTGAAACTAGAAGCCTGTCTTGTTCTGACATGATCTTGATGAGAAAAAAAAAACTTCTAGATAATTTCAAAACAAAATAAAATAACAAGAAAAAAAGCAGACATTTTCTAAAGCACACCATTACTGTAAAATTGAAGGAAATCTATCGAAGGTCACCCCAGAGTAAGAAAAAAAGAAAGAAAGAAAAGAAAAAATTTTCAGCTCTATGGCAAAATAGAAGAAAATGTCATAAAAAATCTAAGGCATTCTTTTCATTTGGTAAGTAAGAAAGATGAAAGCAGATAATTAAAATACAGGTAAGTGCACACATAGGACCAAAGGCAGGATTTTTTACTGACGACCCTCAGTGCATAACCTCACTCTATGCTGCCAAGTATAAAAATCAATTAAGTGACTTGAGTTAATGTCATTAAAAATATGACTTGAATTCCTCAAGGGCGTGGCTATCCTCTAGGAGAAGGCTACATAAATAAAATGTATCCTTTAGATATTAAAGAGCTCAGGCATGGTCAAGCTTTCTAATTGGGTCAGAATAATTTAAAAGAGACTAAAAATCAACCCAGGTAGGAATATGAAAAATTCATAATTTTGCCTGGAATTCAAACTCTATGACCTTGCATGTTTCAGAAGAGTAATAATTTACTCCTGGATTCTGGAGATGTAGGTATTTATAGAGACAATAATCTGAAAAGATAACACAGGCACAAAAAGCTCATCCAGGTTCAGGAAGCCATGAAGCGGATCTAGATTTGTATTTGTCAAGGAGTAAAATACATGGCAATTCTTTCTAAATATTTGGGTTCTTCTTCTACATTAGGGAGCAGAAGCAGGCTTTACCCCTAGAGTTAATATCAAATAAATTATTCCCTTCAAAACCCTGGGGAAAGCTATGGGGTGATACCACCACAACTGTTTTGTGGCAATTTTATTTTGTTTATTTTTTTCTGACAGTTTCCATTTGTGGCTGTATTCAGTTCTCTTTCAATCTTAGGAGCTTCTCAGTGGAGAGGCTTGGAATCCCTGGTAAAACCATTCAGAAAGCACCTCCCCACCTTCATTGTGTTTGACTTTAATTTCTTCCTCTTTGAGAAGTCGATTTCTCATTAGTGCCAAGCCAAAAGCTTGTAAGGGAAAATGAAGAAACATGTTTAAGTTGTGAAAGGCTTTATCAAATCTTCAAGAGCCTACAAGGGGAAAATTACTTCAGCATGGAACATGGAAACATACACACAGGTTCATAGCTAGCTGGAAAGGAGGGGTTTTCAAAGGAAGAGCATTTATTAAGCACTGCGTGGCTTTGTATTATCAAGAATAAATAGATTGCTTGTGTCAGTAGATGTACCATACCACTGTGAAATGGTACTAAACCATTTTTAAAAATCATGAATAGTATATTAAATGAAATAAAGGCTGGAGCTGCAATCCAGTGCACTGCTTTCCACCCAAAATGCTTTGTACTTTATCTGTCCCACATAACGTTAGATGGCCAGAACTCTCATTACAAACCTCATAGAAAACACAAAGCTACATTAAAATCTACTCATTTACTCAGTATCCCAATAAGAAAGTTGAGTGATTAATGACTTCCATTTATTGACCACTTATTGTGCTATTATGATGTTTGCTTTCTTTCTTAACCAACTTTCAGTCTAAGGATAACATTTATATCAATGCATTACTGACTGCAGGAATGTGTCAATATAGAGGAAAAGTAGTTATGTGGATAAAAATATAGTAAATGAGCTGCAGCATAGTAAACTATTCATGTATGATTTGAATAACAACAAAAACTCAAGAATGAGAAAGATTCTACCAGATATTAAAGTGGGAATCAGGAAGAGCTTTGCCAAATGAGAGATTCTGTTGTAAAGAATCATGGGGATGGAAAATAAGAAGGCCCAGAAACCAATCAGTTTATTATTAATACAAAACAGAGTAGGTGTTGTTATAAAGAAAAAAAATACAGCTGGGAGAATGAGATTGGAAAGGAAGAGGTTGAGACTATCTAGACTGTCACATGCAATGGTACAGTTGCTCTTGAAAAAAAAAGTTGCTAACATAGTCCACACTGTGAATTGGATAACTCAATCCTGCAGGTAGAGGCAAAAAGTGCAGATGAATTCTCAATTAAGGATGTAAGTGGGATAATATGGGAGGCATGAGGCTCCTGAATAGTTGAGAAGCAGATGGAACACATCCAGGTAGTTCCTTCCAGGCCCAGGTAACTGAACCAGTTCTGCTTGTTCAGGATCAGACCCTAACACTACTGTCTTGGCCACTATGCCCCCCTCCCCTCCTCACTCTTTCAGTATAGCCCATATCAGAGAGAGGGAAAGGGCAGGGAGGGGGACATCCTTTGCATGCTTTAGCTTAGCAGATCAGTGAGGCCTGCCTTACCCCTTCCTACCTCCAAATCCTAACAACAGGGATGACTTCAAATACTAATTTACAGATATTATAAAATCTACATCACATTTTGATATTGCTTAAGGGATCACATTTCTGGTTAGCTCTGCTATTATATTAACCAAAGAAGAATAAAATTAACAAGGCATAGAACAATAGAAAAGACAATGGAGGAAGAAAGAGTAACTAACAAACCTTACCATTCCATCATTTAGAAAGGCAAGTTAATGTGAGTCCCTCAGCAGCTGGAGGGACTTGGGAGAAGACAGTCAACTGTGATGTTCTGAGGTCCTTGAACACAACAGCAAAGGTGAAAGTTTAGAAGGAGCGTGCCTGAAGAGAGGTCTAAGGCAGGAAATCTTGTGTGAAGAGAATTCCGAACACATCATATGTGTGCTGAGAAGTAAGTTGTTCACTGCAGGTCTTTCCATGGTGAGTGACATGGAGAAAGCTTTTGTCAGAGTGGCACCAACATCTGGGTATGGATCTCAAAAGAAATCTGGTAAGAAAAGGCCTCTTAACCTTCCATTTGGAAACAGAGAAGAAACTAACCTCCTTAGAAAACTAGGAACAAGGGGCCATCTTCTTAGAAAACTATGAACAAGGGGCTGTCCTCCTTAGAAAACTACAACAAGGGGCCTTCCTCCTTAGAAAACTACAACAAGGGGCCTTCCTCCTTAGAAAACTACAACAA
>NC_022012.1:5107561-5112894 GCF_000317375.1 Microtus ochrogaster | reverse complement strand
TCCTCCTTAGAAAATTACAACAAGCAACTGTCCTCCTTAGAAAACTACAAGGGGCCTTCTTTCTTAGAAAACTACAAACAAGAGGACTGTCCTCTTTCCTTAGAATCAGAGTCACAAGTCCAGGGTGTGCTGTACTTTCCAAGGCTGACCTAAGAGAAGAAAAAAGCAAAAATTTAGATATATATTTCACCCTATTCAAACTCAGATTTATTTAATAGCTAGAACCATTTCTATAGATAATTGGGCATAAAAAATTAACCAGAGGCAAGAAAGGTAGCTCAGTGGTTAAAACCATTTGTTACTATTGCAGAGGTCTGGAATTCACGTCCCAGCACTTATCTTTGGTGACTCTTATAATTCCAATTTCAGGATATCCAAAACTCTCTTCCAGCCTTCATGGGCATATATGTGTACATACATACACAGAGACACACATATACACATAAATAAAGCATAATTTTAAAAAAATGAATCCATTTGATATAGTTGAAATTAATTGTTAGAAAAACTAAAACTACTTCACATTTGTGGTCTAGAGTATTTAGACTCTGTAATATACCAGAAAGAAATGAGTGGGTAGAAGAGATTTCGTGGGCTGAAAATGTTGATGAACAGCGGGCTGGGTTCCGCCACCTGGTTAGCTTTACCTGAAATAATAACACAGAAACTAGATGCCCTTCAATGGAAGAATGGATGAAGAAAGTATGGAATATATACATATTAGAGTATTACTCAGCAATAAAAAACAAGGAATTCTTGAAGTTTGCGTACAAATGGATGGAAATAGAAAACACTATCCTGAGTGAGGTAAGCCAGACCCAAAAAGAGGAACATGGGATATACTCACTCATATTTGGTTTCTAGCCATAAATAAAGGACGGTGAACTTATAATTCATGATCCTAGAGAAGCTAAATTAGAAGGTGAATCCAAAGACAAACATATAGGCATCCTCCTGAATATTAACCTTCATCAGGCGATGAAAGGAGACAGAGACCCACATTGGAGCACCGGACAGAAATCTCAAGGTCCAAATCAGGAGCAGAAGGAGGGGGAGCAAGAGCAAGGAACTCAGGACCGCAAGGGGTGCACCCACACACTGAGACAATGGGGATGATCTTTCGGGAATTCACCAAGACCAGCTAGCCTGGGTCTGAAAAAGCATGGGATAAAACTGGACTTATATAGCAGACAATGAGGACTACTGAGAACTCAAGAACAATGGCAATGGGTTTTTGATCCTACTGCACATACTGGCTTTGTGGGAGCCTAGGCAGTTTGGATGCCCAACTTACTAAACCTGGATGGAGGTGGGCGGTCCTTGGACTTCCCACAGGTCAGGGAACCCTGATTGCTCTTCAAGCTGATGAGGGAGAGGGACTTGATCGGGGGAGGGGGAGGGAAATGGGAGGCGGTGGCAGGGAGGAGGCAGAAATCCTTAATAAATAAATAAATTTAAAAAAAAAAGAAACTGTATTCTTTTAAACACTGCCTAGCCCATTAGTTTCAGCCTCTTATTGGCTAACTCTTACATATTGATCTAACCCATTTCTAATAATCTGTGTAGCCCACTAGGTGACTTACCAGGGAAGATCTTAACCTGCATCTGTCTGGAGTGGGAGAATCATGGCGACTCACTGACTCAGCTTTTTTTCTCCCAGCATTCTGTTCTGTTTACTCCACCCACCTAAGGGTTGGCCTATCAAATGAGCCTAGGGAGTTTCTTTATTAATTAACCAATGAAAGCAACAGATTAGAAAGAAATCACTCCCACATGGAAAGATGGCCCACTTGGTAGAGTACCTTCCAGGAACACCTGGAGACCTGAATTTGAATATCCAGAAATTAAAGTTTCAGACCAGCTGAGTGGCAAGTACCTATAATCTCAGCACTGGGAAGGTGGAAACAGGAGCATCCCTGAGACAACAGCCAGCTAAGTAAGTTATATCTCCAGGTACAGAGAGTCTGTCTCAAGAAATAAGTGCTGGGTTTTGATCCTACTGCATGCACTGGCTTTGTGGGAGCCTAGGCAGTTTGGATGCTCACCTTACTAGACCTGAAAGGAGGTGGGTGGTCCTTGGACTTCCCACAGGGCAGGGAACCCTGATTACTCTTGGGGCTGATGACGGAGGGGGACTTGATTGGGGGAGGGGGAGGGAAATGGGAGGCGGTAGTGGGGAGGAGGCAGAAATCTTTAATTAATTAATTAATTAATTAAAAAAGAAATAAGTGATGGATGGAAATCTCCAACATTAGCCTCTGACCTGCATATACTTGTGCAAGCATGCACAATTACACACACACACACACACACACACACACACACACATACAACACGATGTAATATAAAAATCTAAAATATGGAACAAATATTGAACCCCATTTGTCATAAGGGAGAATAAAAGGCAAAGAATGGCAGTGTAGTTACTATTCTGATTGTTTTCCTAAATTTGAAACAGAAATGCCTTGAACTTACCTCCTCTGGACCAAGTGACCTATAGTAATAAAGGGTTTGATGCTGGTGCTCAACCTGGTTTTTATTGTAGACTCCCTTGAGATTGAGAAAAGCTTCCCATTATAGCACCAAAATATGTGCTTGCATACGCAAGATTTACCACAGAAAACATAAAACAGTGAAATGAGAAATCAGTTTGAAGGAAAATATAAAAACTAGAATTCCATGAGTGTGCAGTATAAATGCTTAAGGCAAATTTCAATGTGACATGTTCCAGAAGAGAAGACGAGGCCATAGTTTTACTGTTGCTTTTGCTCATGCGCCTTCTACACAAAGCTGATGAAGAGGCTCATCCTCCTCACCCCTGCTTCAGAGTGTTGAGATTGTGTGATTATTCAGTGGTTCAACACAAAGAGCCTGTGCTTTCTGCAAAGTGCTGGTGTGATGCCTAGAGCTGTGATGGAGGGCTATTAATTAAACTAACTTCTGCTCGTAAGCTCTCTCCCTCACATTGCCAATGCTGCACGCAATGTCTGGGTCAACTCACTCCTTTCTTCCAGTGACATCTAAAGCCAAGAGTTGGTGACAGTGCAGCACACTTGAGTGTGTCATGCACTTAGCTTTTAAAACTTTAACTTATCAAGTTAAAGAGTATGAACTGCGTTTGTTTCCTTCAACTGTAAGAAACACGTGTCTTGTCTTGTTACCCTTCAGTCTCTGCTCTGTCAGCTTCGTTGTCTGTGGGAGCTGTCAGATTGTGTGTGATTTTATGCAAACCTTTCTTTGGAAATTTTCTTCAGGTCAGCAAAGAATGGTACACAGTATAAATTTTAGAATCCAGCAGGCTCACTTTAAAAATCTACCCAGTCATTTTAGTCACTCTGCTATGGATTTCCTTCTTCTTCCACATGAAATGAGTAAAATTATATGGCTTGAGGTTCTTGTAAAAAATGAAATAAGTTAATGTAGGGGTTGGGGAAATAGCTCAGTGGTAGGGTGGCTGCCTTGCATGTGCAAGGTCCTGTGATCTCCAGCATGACCAAGTATGTTAATATAGAAAAGCACGGTCTAAACCTTTTATCAAGCAAAAACTTAATAATCGTTATCAGAGAACACCTTCTACTACTATGTTCTTTAAAGGCATTATATATGTTGTGGTACTCAATTTTTTCATCTATAAAATTAGATGGTTCAAGCACAGCCTAGCATTTTCTTCAGGTTGCATTATTGAGTACCTGATACTGACAAACACTAAACTAAATAGCTTTTATTGAGTTGTTGATGAAGACAAGGAAAGCAGGCTACAAATTCAACAGGAAGAGCTGACAGTCAAACAAACAACAAATCAAAGACTTCTTTCTGAAGTCAGGTCTCTGCCACTTGAAGAATGTCCCTGAGAGACTTTGGTAATGGATGCTAAAAAAACAGAACTTTTTCATCAGAAAAATAGTCTGAAGATATTTGGCTCATATTGGGGGGCTGTAAGTGTTAGAGGAAATGAAACATGGAGGAATATCCACCTGATGCCTTACACAGTAAAAGTGATCCGATCTGTCAGACTGAGATATGATCAAAGAACCATATTAACATCTCATTGGTGATTCACTCTATCAACACTGGTTGTCAGAGACTTCTCATTCATTTCCTGGCCACCCAGACTCAAAATGACCACACAGAAACTGTATTAATTAAATCACTGCTTGGTCTATTAGTTTATGCATATTTTTAGCTAGTTCTTACATCTTAAATTAACCCACTTCTATCCATCTGTGTATCGGCACATGGCTGTGGCTTACCAGAAAGGTTCCAGCTCGTCTGTCTGCTCTGGGGGCTATGTGGCATTTCTCTGATTCTGTCTATTCTCTCTGTATATCTCTTTCTTCCTGACTTTACTCTGTTAAGCCATTGGCCAAAAGTAGCTTATTTATTAACCAATGACAATAAAACATTCACAGCATATATCACCTCCCACATCACCTCCCATATTCTGTATAAATAAAAAAGAAACTTTTTAACTTTAACATAGCAAGATTACATATAACAAACAAGAATGAAGCAAGAATTATAGTTCCAGTATTTATATCTACTTTATTTTTATTATAACTAAGGAAACTGTAACTATTCTTCAACTCAATCAACACACCAGAAGGATATAATATTACCTAAGTAAACAGGAAGTGCTTTGTAAATAACTTCCAAAACACTAGAATTGACAGAGACATCTTGCTACCTGGATAGTCACCCAAATTTCTTCTGTAACATTGCAGGCACCCATCTTCAGCCTTCTGGTTTATAGTATCTGGCAGACTATTCCATGAAACAGAAAATTTCAAAGACAGTTCCACTTATATTGGCAGTTTGTCAGTCACTTTCTTCTATGTCTTGCAGAATGTCTAGGAGACTCTTTTATGAAGCAGGAACCCCAAGGAACTATCTTACCTTTAGGCAACTTCAGCAGTCATTTCTCGGTGGGCTGTGCATGTCCAGTTTATCCAGCATAATATCAAGCAGTCCAGGCAAGAGCAGTTTCTTTCCCAAATGGTTAGCAAATTCCATAAAGAACCTCTTTGATACCCGCCTTCCTGTTGAAGCAATTGGTACTGCCGGTAGCAGATGTGTCTCATTCTCAGGAAGAGTCCTAAGATTTGTTGTTGTTGTTGTTGTTGTTGTTGTTGTTGTTTGAGAAGGGGTTTCTCTGTAGCTTTGGAGCCTGTTCTAGAACTAGCTCTTGTAGACCAGGCTGGCCTTGAACTCAAAGAGATCTGTCTGTCTCTGTCTCCCGAGTGCTGGGATTAAAGGCATGCACCACCACTTCCCACTTTCTAAGTTCTTTTTTTTTCAGGTTTTTTTTATTGAGAAAAGGAAAAAAAAAAAGTTTC
>NC_022012.1:5102408-5106376 GCF_000317375.1 Microtus ochrogaster | reverse complement strand
AATTGGGATCTTGGGGGTGGGATGGGATGGGAGTAAGGGGTAATGGGGAGAGAAAAGGGAGAAGGGAAGGATGAGGGGAACTTGGGGAAAAAAGATGATTGGGATAAAGTAAGGTTGGATAGGGGAGCACGGAAGCACAATTCTTAGATAAGGGAGCCACCTTAGGGTTGGCAAGGGACTTGAACCTAGAGTGGCTCCCAGGAGCCCAACCCAGTTAGTTCCTTGGGCAGCTGAGGATAGGGAACCTGTAATGAGACTTTCTAAGTTCTTAAAACATTTTAAATGCCATATTCTGTAGTTTTGAAAGGTTTGAAGAATAACTATCCATCTGCAATATATTTCTGTACATCTAGAAAATCTAACTAACATGAGTACAAGCTTGACTATTATAGATACTATCTATTAACATATATTTCTTAATTAAACATTACATTTTTAAATGACCTACACAAACACAATACTTTAATAAAGAACAGAAATATGCATATAACGAAATTGATCTTAAATTTGTATCAATAAACCAAGATCCATACCAATGCAAAGCATTCATATCTGTAGCATATCTGCTCACCAAAGTATTTATAATTTTCTCTCCAGGAAACGTAATCCCCCAGAATTATTCAATAACATTCATGATTCATGATCACTTCATTTGTAAACAGCCCTAAACTAAAAGAAACCTCAACATTGAGCCACACATGAATTGTGGATTAAATTATGGTACCTGTGCACACCAGACAAAAATACAACCATAAAAAGAATTCGTTATTGACTCTTAGAACAGCATGAATAAATCTCAACTTGGTTGTACTGAGTAAATAAAACTACACAAAAGTAAATGTTTAGACCTGGTGTGTGACACAAAGTGATTTCTTGCCTAACACGCTTGAGGCCCTGAGCTGAATTCCCAGTAACATACATTGAGAGAACAGTAAGCCTTCTCGATGATGCATATTTTTATTCTCTAACTATAATATTATTGGCATGACTGTTCATCTATACATAGGAACTCTCCAATGTCTGTCAAATATACAAGCTTCTGGTCTGCCTTTCATAGTTCAATGAAGGTATTGGGGTAGCTGGCAGTTCTGTGCTATTTTGAGGAACTAGGTTGTATTCACACTACACCAATATCTGTATGATTTTCTGTCTCATCCTCTCCCATCTTGTGTTTTACTGTGCCCTTTTTGCTGTCATCTTAGAACTGGCCATTTGATTCTTCAAGACTTCATGATCCTTCTGACCTCATGACTTTGGTGACTGTCCCTCCTCTGTTCTCACACACTGCTCTCAAATGAAGAATAATAAGTTGCATATATTATCTAACTAATACTTCAAAAGAACTAGTTGGGTTTTATTATGCTAGTCTTATAGTTAAAAAAAATTAAGTAGTTGCTTGAAATCAAACGTGGAAGATATGTATATACGGCAGCAAATTAAGCCCAATGCTTTCTGCCTTGAAAGCTTATACTACTAATAAATTATGAAAGCTTCTAAGAAATGATATGCTCACTGCTATAATATGTAATATAATATAATCTGATGGAGAAGCCCAGGAACTCAAGATACTTCTGAAATGGAAGAGCAGCAGCCAGCTAAAAGCTAGCAAAGAAATAGCAGCCTTGATCATCATGAATTCTGCTCAAAACAAGCATGAACTTGGAAGGTAGTCCTGCACAGTAGACAGACAAGATCCTACCCCATCATACCTTGAACATTTAGAACATTTTAAACAATGAATCCACCTAGGCCATCCATCCTTCAGCTTCTAAATAAGGAAAGAGGCAATCAAGGGTGTTTTTGCTTTCAAGTCTGTCATCATGTGCTATAGAGCAAAGGACACTGTCACAACTACTTTCTGCTCAAAAGCACTAGGAACTATTGACAGCTTTTTCTTCTTTTAGTAACTGATGGGCTCAAATACACCATTTTTATTTCTTTGGCTTATAGGTTTTGGTCTGTAAAATGAGTTTTGACTAGCCTAGTTACACATTCTACTCTAAAATCCGGTGTCACAGAAATGCGTTTTACCATCTGTGCATATGGCTGTGTAGTTGACACCATGTCCCTGTCCCTATTTCTCTCTAGACACTTTTCTCCCTTCAATATTTTACCAAGTTAGCTGGCCCCTGAAAGCCTCACCAGCATGGGGTGGGAGGAGACAGAGAAGCAGGAGATTGGAGTGACGGAGAGAGATGCTTGGGTCATTGTGTTCTCACTTCCTACAAGAATGCTATGTGCTCAAGAGGAAAGAACAATAAATTTAACTGAGGATGTGAGGGAATCTAAACAGGAAGCACTACAAATGCAACTTGTGCTTGAAAGCCACATGCCATGAGTACATTTGAGCTGATTGTTATGCGGCAATTAGGTTAAAGAAATCTTAAGAATAAGTGTCAAAATACACGACATCTGTGACCTTACAAGAACTGAAAGACATCCCTTCTATCCCTCCTCCTTCTCATTCTCTCACTAATATGCACAGATACAGTTAACAATAAATTTTCTTCTTTTATTGTTTTTGTTTTATCCTATTTTGTTAGTATTCTTTAGAGGCCTATTTGTTTTTTAATAAGAGAAAGAAAAGTTGTGGATTGGATGGGAAGGGTAGTGGGGAGGATAGCCGAGGAGTTGAGAGAGGGAAACTGTTAACAGGATATATTGTATGGAAAAAGGCCATTTGTAAAAAAAGAGAAAGAGGAAAAAGACATTGAGGTGTTAAAAATAAAATAACAAAATTTTCAAAAGTAGGCGAAGAAAAGGGAAGGAAATGAAAAGAAGGGGAAGCAATACAAGGAGTCAGGACAGAAAGGGAAATGGGAAGGGCAGGACTGAAGGGAAGAAAGAGATTCTTTAAGGAGGAAAGCCTCATCACTCACAGGGCTTAGATACCAGCCATGGCCGAGGCTCTAACTGAACTGTGGACACTACTGAGAAGCTATGACATCATGAAAATGTGCTGTCATTAGACAGATGCATTTCTTATTTAATAGTAGTATTAGTGCAGTATTTATGGGGCACGGGGGAAACTCAGAGGCAGTGCATATGTTTGAAGAAGGAGGTCATTCAGGGTGTGCTCTACAAGGGCAGGCCTTGTCCCTCAGCCATCCTGTCCTTTCTACTTGCTGGATGCCTTGAGGTGAGCAGGTTTTCTACGTCACTTACATTTCCATGATGTTCTGCCTTTCCGCAGGCTCAAAGCCATAGAGCCAGTCGGCCATGGAGAAAAGCCTCTGACAGTAAGCCAACTTAAGCCTTCCTCCTTTCAAATCGATTCTCTCAGCCATTACAACAGTCATCTGTCATTACAGCAGAATGTGACAGACACAGACACTAAATAATATGGCAGCATCAAAACAAATCCTATTCTTAGACAAGCAGTCTATTTAGAAAGGTGTACGCTAGCTGTGCAATAGGAGAACCAAGATGGAAATGAAAGTAGCCACGGTGTTTTGGAAGTAAACATGCACATCTCACTGTTAATAGTATGCCTGCGAGCCAGGGACCTGGATGATGGAAGAGGACACTGGATGGCTTAACAAGACAAACCCAGTCATTAGTTTAGGTGAGAACAAAACCGCGCATATTATCTAGAGATCTGAGCTTGTTGAGCTTCAAATCAAGTAATATGATGCTTTGCCATTCTCAAATCACCTCCTACAAACTTTCTTCTCCCCATTTCTTTACTACCCAATTCCAAGTTCAAGGATGCCTTACACAAAATTAGAACATCCGTAAATGGAGGAGTCAAATAGTAACAAGAGAGGGGAGGAGATAATGAGGCTGGAAATCTTAATTTAGTCTCCAATTATTTAAATAATCATGTGTGTGGTAGCCAGACATTGTGATGTAAATCTCATTCATGACCTGCTTTGTCTTTTCCAAGTTAAAAAACAAAAGGTGAAGATTTACATTTTATTTTTTTTATTAAATTTTATTATTCAATTAAGGATCTCCGCCTCCCCCCC
>NC_022012.1:5079658-5097001 GCF_000317375.1 Microtus ochrogaster | reverse complement strand
ATAGGCGTCCTCCGGCGGCGTCCCGCCGCCCGGCCGCCTGGTCTTCCGACCGCGTCCCGCCGCCCGGTCCGAAGATTTACATTTTAAATCAGGAGATTTTAGTTAAACAGCACTGCTATTTAGTGCATGAATAGCGTAGCATTCAAAATCTTCATCCTCACAAGTAGGCTAGTGGTCCAAAGCACAGGTATGTTCATATATAATCTCTTAAAAGAAAGATCTGTTACTTAATGTAATGGTTGATTTTAAATATCCGCTTAATCTAATCTAGCATCACCTAGGAGAGAAGTTTCAGCAAATAGCTGTACAGATCAGGTTAGCTGTGTGCATGTCTGTATCTTATTGATTGTGTTAATTTGTGTGAAAAGCCCCCATCCTCTGTGCGCAGCTCCTTTGCCTACACAGGGGATCCTGAACTGTGTAAGTACTGAAAACAAGTGCAGTACTGAGAATCATGCTTTCATCCTCTCTCTACTCTTGGGTGTGGATATAACTACCGGTTTCGAGTTGCAATCTCCCTCCTATGACGAACTGTGACCTAGAGCGTAAATAAACATTTTCCCACACCTTGTCTTTTGTAAGGGTAACTTATTGCAACAACAGAAAGGAAACTAGAACATTGCTTATGAGCGAGAATGCATTCATCTTAAATCAAGAGCTGAAATACTACCAGTAGCTGAGATATATTTATTTCTCTTAAAAAACTTGGAAGTCATATATCTCTTCTGTCACATTAAGCTTTATTTTAGTTGATAAAATCTAAATATTTTCAAAATATTAACAGTCTGTGAAAATTATAGTAATTTAGAAATAAATCAATGGCTTATAATTTTGGGGCAAGAAATACAGAGTTTTGTATACAAAAATGTAATTTTTCTTTTCAAATACGTGGTTTGTACTATATGTGTTATAGGGATACACCGGAATAAGCTATTTCCTGGTCTGAAAATAAACAAGCACTTTCCAAACAATAGATAGAACTTTATATCATTCATCTTGAGGAATTGTTTAACTTTTGTTGTTTGGTTTTGTTTTTTAAGACAGAGTTTCTCTGTGTAGCTCTGGATGTCCTGAAACTTGCTTTGTAGACCAGGTTAACCTCAAACTCACAGAGATCCGCCTGTCTCCGCCAACAGAGTGCTGGCACTAAAGGCGTACACCACCACCCAATTAATGTAATTCTTTAAACAAGGTTTATTTCATTTTGAATTATGTGCATATGGGCAAGTGTGTGTGAGTGTGTGTGTGTGTGTGTGTGTGTGTGTGTGTGTGCGTGCGCGCACACACACACAGCCATAGCATGCAGAAGAGCATGTCATTTCTCCTGTGGCTAGAATTACAGGCACCTGTGAGTTCCCTGAAATAGGTGCTAGGAACGCAACACAGGTCTCTGTGTGGCAATAAGTGCTTTTAACTGCTTAGCCATCACCCCAACCACAGACTACATCGTTTCCACAGGATCTGTATTTTCCATGAATTTCAAGTAGTAACTGTCTACATGATGTAGAAGACAAATGTCTCCATTCTTTGTCTTGATACTGAGTTGATCTTCCTTCTTACGTCTTTCAAATCAAGACTGAACTTTAGTGAAAACCACGTGACGTTTTGAAACTGGTATCATTATTCATTATAGACCGTACCTTTTAAGCATTCTAAAATTATATATCAATTGTTATGAAGTTCAAAGCTCTAAATAACTGTCAGCCCTGGGTGATAAACAATACTGAACATGCATCCTAAAATAAAATGAAGTAATTCAACTAAACCGAATTTAGGCATTGTTATTTAATCTTCACAAGTCAGTATGATATAAACATGATGTAAGCCGCTGTCATGATTTGAGGATGTCATTCTGGGGATTTAGATCAGCATCACCTAAAACACAAACCTTGCTTCAGCATTTCAAACGCTTTGTGTGAATTGCTGTACTGTTGAAATAATGAGTCCTAGTTCACAAGCATGGAAGGGAGAAAATGACCAAAGTGCTAATTAAATCCGAAGTGCATAAATTCCCAGAATGATAAATACATCGGGGAATGTGGTAATTTCAAATGCCAGCCTCATTTGCACTGAACTTCTAAAACTTTTAATAATGCTTTAATTTTTCACCTTTATAGAAAACTGAAGGCTCACTTTTACCAAAGGTCAGGCAGGAGCCCAATTGTAGACTGGAGCATCACATTCCTGTGCTTTCGAGTCTAGTTTGAGCAGCCTGGTTAGCAGGACACATCCTGCTAACCCAGTGTGGTGCTGGGGAAGGCACTAATCACCCCTCAGCAGCACACAGTTACTTTTCTGACTGCACTTGTCCTCTTCTATGTTTTCATGCTGTTTCTCTTTCTATTTGATTTTTGAGGTCACTTTTGGTATAAGGTGGAATACCTTAGCTTGGTAGTAAAATCTGCCTGAGTGATATTAGAGCATCAGGTAATAAAGCTGCATTTAGGGTCACCTTTCTCCAACACTTTAAAATTAACTGTCAAAAACTATCACAAAAAAAGCAACTTGAAAGTTTCTTCATCTTTTGGATAAAAGAAGATATTAAGTGTATTTATTACATCAAATCTTAAAGAGGAGAAAGCATCTACCAC
Source organism: Microtus ochrogaster (assembly GCF_000317375.1). Lineage (NCBI taxonomy): Eukaryota > Metazoa > Chordata > Mammalia > Rodentia > Cricetidae > Microtus > Microtus ochrogaster. The sequence continues at coordinate 5,094,410 of NC_022012.1, read as the reverse complement.
TTCATATTTTCAATAGGGCTCCTTCGTCTTACTTATTATCTATCTCCTTAGAGGAGGTTTGGACTCCCTTGGAAGTTCTTGCCATTTATTTTGTGATGAAACAGAAACAAACCTTTTTAATACTTTTCAGAATAGCTATTCTTCCAGACGGAAGCCTGCGGATCCTAAATGCTTCTAAAGCAGATGAGGGAAAGTACACTTGTCAAGGAGAGAACATCTTCGGTTCTGCAGAGATTATTGCTTCACTGTCTGTCAAAGGTAAGATAACAGGTAACATGCCCCATGTTCCACAGCCGCGGCTTCCTAGCCTCAGCATCGGGGGAGAAAAGTAAATACAATTGCATGTACATGTGTTTGCATTGATTGGTGTGAATGTCTTGGTTTAAAAGTTTGTTAAAAACACAGAATTAGAGCTGGCTATGGGGATGTTCTACTGGGAACTCACCAAGACCAGCTGGCCTGGGTCTGGAAAAGCCTGGGATAAAACCGGACTCTCTGAACATAGCGGACAATGAGGACTACTGAGAACTCAAGAACAATGGCAATGGGTTTCTGATCCTACTGCACGCACTGGCTTTGTGGGAGCCTAGGCAGTTTGGATGCTCAACTTACTAGGCCTGGATGGAGGTGGGGGTTCCTTGGACTTCCGACAGGACAGGGAACCCTGATTGCTTTTCGGGCTGGGGGGGGGGACTTAATTGGAGGAGGGGGAGGGAAATGGGAGGCGGAGGCGGGGAAGAGACAGAAATCTTTAATAAATAAATAAATTTAAAAAAAGAAAAAAAACCACAGAACTAATACAACCAAATTTTCACTTCTGTCACTTAAAGAATTAAAACAAAGCAAGGAATGGTGGCTCACACCTGCAACACCAACATTTGGGCTGACATTGCTTAGTTATAAAACTCTGGTGGAATGGCAAGCAGAGAGAAGGTCCAGCAGTTAAGAGCATTTATTGCTCTTGCAGAGGACCCAGGTCCTATTTCTAGCATCAAGTCAGGACACACACACACACACACACACACACACACACACACACACACACACACACAGAGTCAAGAGAATTACTGTAACTTCAAAGCCAGCCTGAGATAAAGTGGAAAAACCTGTCACAAAAATATAAATAAATGAACACACAAAAAACCAAAAGGAGTTCACTATTTTAGAAATTTCAGTATCTTCCTTAGAACAAAATTAATACCAGCCTGGTCTACAGAGCGAGTTCCAGGACAGGCTCTAAAGCCACAGAGAAACCCTGTCTCGAAAAACCAAAATAAAATAAAATATAAAAAAATTAATAAAATAATAAAAATGTTTATGAATTTTATTCATGATAACAAAATTTAAAGAATGTTAAAAAAATAAAAATTTGCTTCACCATCTGGCCTAGGGTAGCCCCATGACAGAGCAATTACTTCATATGCCTGGAGCCTTGAGTTCATTCTCTGACATTTCCCCCTCTACCAGATATAATTTTCACAACAACTAAAAATGTGCATTTGTCGTTACTTTACCCAGGGATTGGGGCAGAGCAGGGTAACAGTCAGAGACCCCATCCCAGTAAGTGAAGGCATGCACCTAAAGTCACCTGTGCCACAGCTGTTCAGAGATATTCACAGGTACATGTCTTCAATGCCTTCATTTCTGTGTGAAGTCAATCTTACTGCCTATAGGCTTACTAATTTCCTAGGTCTAAATGAACTTTATTTCAGGTCAATGACATTGTTTGAAATAATTTAGCTATTTTTAAAAATGGAAGTGGGGGCTGGAGAGACAGATCAGCAATTAAGAGCTTTTGCTACTCTTGCAAATTTCCTGGGAGCCATGTTCAGTGGCTGGTAACTCCAGCTCTGGGAACTCTGATGTCCTCTTGTAGTCTCCATGGGCAACTTAACTAACAAGCACACAGAGGGTAAACATCAAAATAAAATCATTAAAACAGTTTTTAAACTCTTATTTTAGGTAGAAAAATCCCATCAATTAGCGAAGTGGTTTTGTAACAACTGAATTATGAAGTAACTGTTTCTTTATTATACATCTATTACTCAGAAGTCATACTTGGCCTACAAAAACAGGGGGAAAAAGTTTAGGTTTGGAAAATGAAGAAGAGTTTTGGAGATAGGTTGTGTGATTCACAACTGGTATTATAATTAATGCTAACAGACTGTTCACTGGAGATACAATTTGGTTCACCTTGTTCTACCTTAGAAATAAAATCATTGCTCAAATAGTCAAAATTACAACAGAAGAAAAGGCAAACATCAAGGTAAGAACAGAATATAATGTTTTCAAATATTTCTATGCTTATCAAACATTACTGGCATTCAACATAATGACCCAGTCTTTGTCCTGGTCTCCCTGTACACTAGTCTATCTTCTGACCAGACGGTGATGGAACCAGAAACTTTTGATCAATGATAAATATTCTCCCTTAACAGTGAATGAAATGGGAAATAGGGTTGCTCAAAAAACGTTATCTCGACAAACCTTCAACTACAGTAGACTGCCTGTGCTGTCTGACAAAGCCATAACTTAGACTACCAAACATGGCGGCACCTCCAGAGGATTCAGCTTTAGCGTCTCACTATTGCCTTCAGCCTGTGCTTTTCTCAGACTGCTCTCAAGGGTGCTAGGTATGAAAAGACCCCTCAGACAGCTACAAGTATTGTTTTCTTGTTGGAGGATTCACTCCCAAGTGATAGAGTTTAGAATAAAATAAAGTCCTTGCTAAGTCTCATGCCTCTGTTCCTTCCCTGTTTGTATCTAAGACTGTAGGAGGACAGAGAAAACAAAAATCTCTCTACTTTATTCATGACACATCACAGTCATTTAATCTTAATCATTGGGTGCATGATCAATCCCATTTTATTGGTTCAACGTTCCTTTGAGTCCATAAAATAATATTAAAAATGTCAGTTTTGAAATTCGGTTGTTACCAGTAAGCAGTTAGAATATTCTTGCTGCAATAAAACCTTGACCATTCAGCTCTTTAAAGGTTTTATATAGTTAAAACAGCCACAAAGTATCAAAAATTATATTTCATAATTATACAACTAGTTCCTCTTTTATGCCTCCTCTCAGTTCCTAATAGGTTTTTTCCAGCATAAAGCAAGTCCAATACTCCATTGGGAGAGTAATTTGGAGGTGGTTCAGATGCTAAGTCCATAGTATTTCAGCCTTTGATAATACAGTTGAAGACACAAATCAAAATCTGATGCATGTATCTGCAGCAGCTGTACATGTTCCATGTTTAAGTTTTCTCTACAGTTTGTAATGTGAGGTGCTGGGAAGTGATTATACTAATGCATGTGTTTTTACCCCAATAGAACCCACAAGGATAGAGCTTACTCCTAAAAGAACAGAGTTAACTGTCGGAGAGAGTATTGTCCTCAACTGCAAAGCCATTCACGACTCTAGTTTGGATGTCACTTTCTACTGGACACTAAAAGGACAACCTATTGACTTTGAGAAAGAAGGTGGACATTTTGAAAACATCAGGGCTGTAAGTTTATATACTTTTTCTTCTTGAGTAGTAATTGCATGTGTTTTGACTCAAATGTAAAAATGTTTTATCTATAAAGTGCCAAAAAGAGCATAGAGAAAACCCCATGCGATTAAAACAATTACTTTTTTCTACTATTTTATGTCATGTAAAACTGAAAATATTATTTCAATTCCCAGCAGGAACTTTCCAAATAATTAGTATGTGAGTCTGGTTTCCTCACCTTTGCTAAATTAGTTTAGTGATAGCATAAATGTTTCCATGTTGTTTCTAGAAATCATATTGTTATATAATGTAACTACTCTACTATTTAAATATTTGTTTGCTGTAACTATAATAAAATAAATGAGTCTTCCCTGATCCTTACAAAGTAGTGAAAATTTTGGAGGCTCACCAGCTTGTTGCAAGTTATAAAGGTTAAACCCACAACACATAGTCATACATGTTCACTAGCTTCCAATAAATGTTCATGGACATACATCTTTCTTGTCTGTCCAATCTTTGTATTTTAGGAATACTTAATATTAAATATCTGATAGTAATCAATCAAATAGGGTGATAAATTATGTGCACTGCATAGTACAGACCACCTCGGTTTTTGAACTGCATTAAAGAAGTGAGAGAAAGTCACTGCTCCACGGATTCATTGAGACATGAAAGAGCAGCTTAGCAAGAGAGCAAAAAAGGCCAGGGAACAAATGGTAAGGGCAGTGAGATGGGCCTCAATTTTCTTTCTATATTGACTAACAAGTTTGGCCCAACTACACTTTTCTCTAAAAATGTAATATTAAATGTTATTCTTAATATTAGGGTGTTGTTTCTCTAAAAATACTTTGAGAAACACTAGAAAGTAAAAATGAAAATGAATTCAAATGGTGAAAGTCACCTTGCATTGGACTTAGCTTAAACTAATTCTGTGATATCAGGGAAGAAAAAGGTCTTAAAGCTAAAGTTAGTAATTCTTTGGACGGAGCTCAACTCCATCCCTTGTCTACTACAGGCGCTTCCTAGAGCCATCTTCTTAAAACAGGAAGTAAAAATCTGGACCAGATAATTTCTTCAATTCTTCTCAACTTGAATTCCAATCAAATCCTTTCCTTTAGAAAGGGGAAAATGGACTTTATTGCATTTGCCAATATGACATAAATTGAACACTTTCATCCAAATTATGCCAGTTTACTTTGCACCTAAGAGGGGAGACTCTATGTCAGAAGCACATTCTAACTGAATTTCTAATTGTCTTATTGAGCAACCAGTTGTAGTTGGTTAAGTTGTATATAAAATATTTAGATCATACCAAGTTCATTCTTTTACAACTTGGGTGGGATTTCTCTTCCTCTGATTTGACTTAATTATACACTCATAACATTTTTTAATCACATCATTAAACAGAACTCAAACTATTATCTACACAAAAATAGACTGATAAAATATGTTTTCTCAGGATTAGCTGCAAATATTCATTTTAACAATAATCATATAAAGTAAAATATATCTGAAATGATCAATGACTTTCTACATAGAAGCATGCCCTACATCTTAACATAACAATAAACAAATTGATGGACTTGAAAATGGTATAAGATAAAAGAATTTTGGGTGCTGCCTCTTAGGTGTGACCATTTGGGGCTGATATCATTTCTATAAATTAATATCTTTAGTGTTTTTCATGAATGCCTGATCCACGCTCTTTGTGTGTGTACACAATCTTTTCCTTAAGAGATGCAAAACTGGCCCTTTGCTCTATGCCAGCCTTATGCAGAGTCATAAGCCATATTATAATTAATCTTTGGAGTGAAAAAAAAATCTCTAGCTTTAAGGCAGTGTAAGACTTGTGTTTTAACATATTGGAAATGATTTCTAGAAATAGGTGTGTACGTAAAACATTTTGTAGAAGCAAAGCTGTGAAATGCAAAAGGAATTGCTCGTCACAAATCCCTCGCGTATTTAAGACCCTGGTTTGTGTTAAGGATATAGGTGGCATGAGATTCCCCATTGCTGCTTCCCTGCAGGTTTATGTCTGGACAGCACTGGTGCTTTGGAGTGATTGAAATGTTATCAGTAAGAAGGCTTTGAGAGGCCCTGTGAGCTGTTGCAGACCTCTCCCAGAGAGGCTGAGGGGGACACCCTGGAAGTCAGGGATGCAGGAAGAAAAGTATAGTTACTAAGTCTGCTCTGAATACCAACGCCTAGGCTTAGAGATCATCTGGAGATAGAACATTAAGGATCCTAGGAAAGGCAAGTGGCACCTGGAAGAACACAGAGCAAGTCTTTGACTGAAACTCTGGGTGCTGTTACCTGCAGCTGCTGCTACTACCTGGTGATGCTGCCAGTGGGTGACAAGGGCAGGGCTGAGGGCAGTGAGTTAGAAAAGAAGGAAAAGAGTGCCTTAGTGTATTTTCACTCACTAGGATAAATTGAATCAGCCAAACCTCAAGCTGAAGAGTGGGGAGATCTCACCGATAATATTTAGCATCTCCACTGATACAGAAATACATCCTAATAGTGATATTAACCCTTCAACTCATTTATTTATGAGTTCTGTATTTTTATATGAATTTATAACTAAATCCTTGTGTAGGACTTTTTAAAAATATCTGCATACATTTTATGTGTCATGTCTTACATAGACAGTGGCTTTAGGAGTGCATTTAAAAATATCTGCATATATTTTATGTGCCATGTCTTACATAGACGATGGCTTTAGGAGTGCATTTAAAAAGAATAAATGGAAATTGATGGAATTTTTCCAATTCCATAACGAACAACAGGATTGCTCTGACAGCAATGGAACACTTCTGTTTTGCTTGCTTTCTTTCCTGAGGCCTTGTTTTAGAAACCTGGTAAGCTGGCTGATTTGGGGTGAGTCTATTACCAAAGACATCACTAGAAGGGGCCAGTCTATCCATAAATATTTCATCAAATTCTACTCAATTTCTTTTGACTAATAATATAAATAAATGGAATGGGGCAAATAAGTAAATTTGTTCTTAAAATGATGGGGGGTAAACGGCCGGCAATTAGAATTAACCAGACTAGCTTTAATATAAAATATTCAGCTTTAATAAAGGAAGAAGGGGAGCTTACAAAGCCAGCGTTCCAGCGGAGCTCAGGAAAATGAAGAGGAAGTGGGGAGTGCACCCGCAAGATTTATCTGTATTTTTTGCCCCCAAGGGGAACACATCCAAAACAGAATGTGATTGGTGGAGGTTCTCCATCATCAAAAAATATTCAATGCTAAGTGATGTTGTTAACCGATAGTTAAAATATAACCCTTTACCCCTAAGAGAGAACAATGCAAGTACATAGAGAAAAATAGGTCTGGTATAACATGGTGATTTAAGCATGCAGCTGCCTGAAAGGGTTGTTATCTGAAAAGCTGCTGGGTGGGCAGGGTTTCACCTGGTGCCTATGGAAAACTGCATCATTTCAAAGAGCGAACATGTCAAGCAACAGCTAAAAGGCAGAATGGGATAAACTATGTCTTAAGAGCAAAGAAGAACCAGTGATCTACACAGCGCACTGAGGGTTTGTAGTAGACAAGAAGTCAATACTCATTGAGTAACTTTAAGAGAAAGTAGCAAAGGCAACATTGTTTAAGACATCAATCACATTTAAAGGCAACATTGTTTAAGACATCAATCACATTTTTAAAAAGTATAGGGAGCTAGGATATAGACTTCATTCTAATTTTGAGAGGGAAATAAAGAAATTGAGGATTCACACTTTTCTAGGCTATATAAGTGAATCCTAAATTGGTTAGAAGTTTAAAAGGCTGTATACTTAAAAACCATAGTATATTGACTCTACTTTAAAGTTTACCCTTACTGTATTCTTTGACTGCCTAATATTTTCCCAACCTTTGTCTAAAACTCATGAGAAATGAAAATAGAATCATTGATCCCTGCCTTTAACAAGTATACAGATTGTGCAGGTCATTAAGTAACTCAAGAAAAATAAGACCATAAAATAAACAAAGAAAAAATTGTGGCTAGGGGTGGGGGCACATATATATAATCCTGGCACTTAGGAGTTGGGGCTAAATGAGTGTAAATTGGATGCCTGCCTCCGTTTAACGAGATGTTATTAAAAGAATTGAAAGAATATTAATTGCTAATTTTTGTAATAGTCAAAATGTTGGTGGAAACCAGACAAGAAAGAGGAATATGATCTTTTCTTATAGAGATAAACAAGAAAATGAGCCGGGCGATGGTGGCACACGCCTTTAATCCCAGCACTCGGGAGGCAGAGGCAGGCGGATCTCTGCGAGTTCGAGACCAACCTGGTCTACAAGAGCTAGTTCCAGGACAGGCTCCAAAGCCACAGAGAAACCCTGTCTCGAAAAACCAAAAAAAAAAACCAAAAAACAAAAAAACAAACAAACAAACAAACAAAACCAAGAAAATGACTACCTATTGTTTGCCAATCACTAAGATACACACACACTGTTGATTCTCATAACAACCATATTAATTTTATTATTTGATGAAGCACATTGTCTATTCTACATGATACAGACTTTATAGGGCAGCAATAAGACAGATAAAAAGAAAGAAAGAAAATCAAGGCTGGAGAAGGGATTCTGCATCTCAGTGCTGAGCAAGGACTTAGAGTTGACCCAAATGGTACCTGGCTTTTCTTTGGGTGTTAGTGTTTGCAGTGGCTCTTCAATAATAAGGAAGGCACACACTTCCAGAGTCAGTTCCATACCAGTCAGAGCAGACTGTCAGAAAACTGGAGAGAATTTGCCTTGTTTTTTTTCATACTTTTTCTTTCATTTTTAAAAGCAGATTTTGAGAATTTCATACAAGATGTTTTACGCATATTAACTCCCTCTCTGATTCCTCCTAGATCCAATCCTTTTCTTACACAGTCAACTGGGTATCCTCTCTTGGTTTTTTTCTTTCTTTTTAATTCATTAAGTCCCATCTGTGATGCCTATATAGTCTTAAGTGTGTGGCCTTCCTCTGAAGTATAGTCGACTCCCACTCCTGCAGCTACATATTGCCCGTAGCTCCTTAGCTAGGAGTGGTACTGGAGCGAGTGATTTAATAACCCATTTCCCACGTCTGAGAATCAAAAGCATGCCTAATTTATAGCCATGGGTTCTGCAGCGTTGTAGGTGAATAAAAAGCCATAATATAAAAACCTTTAGTACCTAGAGGATTTTGCCTCAGATGAAAAGTTCCCACCACGTCCCTTTCCCTGGTACAAATGCCTCCTCTCCTTGTCTGTCTTTTGGGAAATGAGTATCTTAACTGAGGAGTGAAAGCTTCGGAACAGAATGATTTCTTGATTGGACCATTCCATTTCTAGGAAGTATGACTGGAGTTAAAGTCAACGAACTCCTCAGACATGCTGTTCAGGACAGCAGGGTATTAGGAACAACTCAAGGCTTCTGCTGGGGCCTCTTCATTAAATCAGCATGCAGGAGTCTTGGAGGACTGCATCCCTAATCAGCACACTGATCAGCTGGAGCAGATCAGTACAAGACACCCATTTTCTCTGACTAATTCTGGCCATTAGGAATATTCACACTTACAAATTAATCTGGGCCCCTGGATGTTCTCTCCTCCGATGCTGTGGTCCAAAACTCAGTCTTCCTAGCAGTGTAACATCTGCTCTTGGCTCTTTCTCTGTATCTAGATCCTGGTAACCTGGGAGTCTACCAACTTACTGTTCTCTCCAGCAGTCCTCTACTGTGGCGTAACTGCTTCCTTCCAGCTTTCCCCAATACCCTACAAAATGTTTAAGTGGGACTGAACACAAAATAACCACCAACTGATTTTCTGAGCAGCTGACACGGAAAGTGGCTATTTTCAAAGCTCTCAGAGTTTTTAGATGACCCCAAGTGGAGGAGTCTGTTCTTCCCACCTGTCTGTGTTAAGAAACACTGCCTTGTCAGAGTAGATATCAGTCCAGTACTGGGAGAGGAAGGATAGTAATGCCCGTCTCTTCCAGTGTGCATGAATATTTCATATGATCATATATCAGCATTGGCTACTTTAATCTAATGTCTTACAATTAAATCATTTTGAACTCTAGATCATAGAAGTGGAGTCTAACACATGCTTCATCACCTTTTTGTCTCTGTGCCCCAAAGACACCCACAAACCAGCCACTCCACCAGTGTTTGTTGAGGAAAGCAAAAATAGGCATGAATCATTTTCTTAGTTTCACGAATCCATCATTTCAGAGGTTCTAATGTCATTAGGACTAAAAGAAACAATTTTCTGTTAAAACATAATTGCAAACAGAATAGTTTATTTCCTTTTTCTCTTTTCCCTTCTTAACTGATTTTGAATAAAAAGCAAGGACATTTTCCCCTTTAACACAGTTTGTGGTTTTTGGCCTCATAATTGGAACACTTTCTTTAACTCTCAGTGTGCGATCTGTACACAGCAATACAGCCAGAAGCACAGTAAGACAAAAGTACCATGCCAATGATGCAAAATATTAGACAAAATAGATAGGCTGACTCTCTGCATTTTTAAACATTTTAAAAAACTGATAAAATCTGATGATAAATTCATCATATAGGACAAGGTTGGCTTAGTCATCCAATAAAATCAGCACATTTTGCGCATTTAACTAAAGCTCACCTTGGCTGGAGAGTTGGTTTGCTGCTTAGAAACACATCTGTGCAAACATGAATACCGAAGCTCAGACATTCAGCATCCACATCAAAAAAACAAAACAAAACAAAACAAAAACAAACAAACAGAATACAGGCATGACTGTTCATACCTAAAATCACAGCAGTGGAGAAATTCAGAGACAAGAAAATTGCCACCACCTTGGCTGACCAATGGCCAGCTACAGTTTCAGGAGAGACCTTTCTAACGGCAGCAAGACTAGGTGTGGTAGGTGAGGGCATGTAATGTCCTCCTATGGTGACCAAAAGCATGCACATGAGCCAGCACACACGCGTGTTCACACAGAAACTGCATATTCACATGCACACACACAAATAAACAAATTTAGTCTACCAACTGCATAGTCAGAACTGCATAGAATGGGAATAGTTTCTGGGATCTCTGCAATGTTTTAGTTTTGTTTGCTTGGTTTGGTACAAAACAGAAATCAAGCTTCCCAAGGTGAAAGAAAGTCTTACTTGTGAACCTTGATGACCTTGGTTCTATAGTCTCTGGGGGAGGCACAGACTTGCCCCCATGGATTTTTAGGTCAGTATTTGGGGGTTGTAGAGAGTGATAAATGGACACTGGTCTTTCTCTTTAATCAGGGTTGCTATGATGGATTGTAAACTCCATACACTTAATAACCTCTAGCTTCTAAGCCCATAAACTTATTTCTATAGACATAGGTATAGATTATATCTATATATAGATAACAGACAGGTCCAGCTCCGTGTCTCTGAAAATTTCTTCTTTGCTGATTGTAGTTTATGAATGTAAAGCTCAAGCTGAATGTCTGTAATTCTGTTGTTGTCTTGGCTTTGTTGCTTTCAGTGTGACTGAAGGGTACATTTGTCTGGAAGAAGGTCTGTGTCTATTCTGTGACCCGAAATAAAGCCAGGAACTTGTTGTAGCTCTTCCTGCTGTATCTGCTAGCTTTGACACAAGTTTATACTCAGATTCATTTTTATCTTGTTTCTTATTCTCACCTAACATGCCACTTTTCACAATGAATTACTTAGACAAACTATTTACTTCATAATTCATGACAAACTTCTAATTTATTTTTTAATGAGTTTTCCTATGATTGGACCTTGAAGAATAATCTGTAGGTCTTGATAATCAAGCATATTGATAATCAAGCATCTTCCCTACCACAGTCCAACAAAGAATTATCTTCACAAGACAATAAACTTTGTATAAATAACATATGTGCTATTATTTAGAAGAAATAGCTAAAGAAATACTTAAGAATGCTAATGGGCTCCTTATAACATGAATACTCTCTTCTCACATCAAATTTTCTTGTTAAAATTATGACCCAAATTACCATCATAGTCTACACTCTCATCCTCCCAGCATTTCAAGTTGCAGAGAAGAGATAAAATAGAACAAGAACTGATTAATAGGCTTAATTTACAAATCAGCATTTTCCAAACATGTCTTTTCTCTTCTCCCTCTCACAGCTCTTTTTGCCTGATGAACCGGTTCAATGAAATCACTTGGAAAACATGACTAATGTATCTATCCCTACCGAAAATATTATTTAACCATGCTAGCAAACCCCATAGTGTAAGTTCTAGGGTCTTAGGTCTAGGACTTCCTTCCACCAGGAATTCTGGCATCTAGTAGCTATGGAAGGTGACTGACATTTGATTGTGTCTTGTTCTGGAAATTGCTTTCATTTTAAAGGACAGAACCTCATGTGCTCTACTCCCTAAACTGTGCTTAGTTGTAGAAGCAATGAGCGTGTAGGGCTATTCTGAAAATGTGTCTCCTGGCCCAGATAAAAAAGGACTGAAGGGTTGTTTCAGCCCCATTGCTCCCTGTGGGATTGGCTGAGACTCTGATGTGATCACACACTTGAACCTCCAATTCTGTTGTCCTCATTAATTCACAAGTATTAATCCGCATAGAACTTGCAAAGGGATCTCCATGGCCAGTCCACTTCTCTGGCTTAAGATAAGCATGATTCCAAATACCATCACTAAAAACAAAAATGAAAGCAAGCAACCTGCCCCGACCTAGAAATAGGCAGAGTGATCGCAAACTAAAAATATTCTCTCATCTACTGAGTATATATGGGAAACTGCAATGTGTCAGACTTCTGAAATGTCATCTTACTTTCTTACTGTAGATAGTTTGTCATATGATATAGAAAATTTTGATGGGAAAAAGTAATCTTCATAAAGATCAATAACTTTCCAAAATGTGAATAATTTCCATGTTCCAAACTCTTGCTCAACTAAGAATCAACCTCAAAACTATATTTTAAAAAACTTACAACATTTTAAACCTTAAACAGTTTAGTAAGATTATATTTTAACTTTACTAATTAATCAAGTACATCATTAAATTATATTATTTCACAAATAATGTAGATAAATGTTCTTCATACAATTTTAGGACCTATTAGTCAGTTTTGTTCATTTCTGGTAACACTTTTAACAAGTTCACCTAAAATCAATTATTGCCCTTCAAAACAGAGCTTCTTACTGTAAATATTTTAGTGTGATTATACAGTTATATTTACATTGAAATTTTTTCTTTTTTTTAGAGAAGGTATCATGTATCCTTTATGAGACTCAAACTCACAATGCACTGAACAATGCCCCTGGGTCCTATAACTTCACCTACTGAATGCTGGGATTATAGGTGTCCACTGCCATGTCTGTTTCTCAGTTTTCATTTTTTGTTATTGGTATATTTTATTATAAAAAAATAATTTTCTGGTCCTTTGTGTGTTTGTGTGTATATGTGTGTACATACACAAACAGAAATAAATGCAGATACACTCACATACATAGCAGTTCTACAGCTCAGACTCCTAAGAGCCCAATTGTTTTAGAATAAATTTAAAAGACTTTCCTTATTTGGTTCAGACTATTTAAAGAAAGTTCACACAAACCAAATTTAGCAGAGTTTATGTGAGAGTTTATGTGATTTATGTATCAATCAGGCAGTACACAGAATGAAGAGACGTGTAGTGAGCTCCACCAAGCTGAGGTCGAAACAAACTCCTCCTTGAACACTGGAATCAGTCACCTGGTTGGCTGAAGACAGCCACTTGTCATATGAATTAGTTGCCTATGATCGGCTGAGAACAAGCTGCTCTGACTTGTGTCCCACAAACATTTAGTTATACTCTTAGGTGAAACCTGCAGGTAGATATAAATCAGTTAGGGATATTTCAGACTCTAGGAATTCAGGATGCAAAAGCAGCTTGGGACAACTTTAATTTAGCAAGGCCTAAACTGAGGCATATAAGTGGAAATTTATATCAGGGACTCTTTAACCCCTCTTTTCTCCTATGTGCCCCTTATTCGATGCCTATAGCAGCGAGAGCAAGCAGGTCACACCAGTGACAAAAGTGGGTATCAGATGGGAAACAGAGTCAAGGGCCTGAATGTCATTTGTTTCACAGACAGGTTTTATCAGCTAAGCTTCTTTGACTCTAATGTCACGATGTTGTCATGATGGGTACTGGAAATCTGATTTTGTGTTTCAAAGTTCAAAAGAAAAAACACTACAATCAGGTATTGTTCTTCTCATGGCCCCTGAACACCTAGGCTGTAGTGAGTTTACATTTCTGCCCTGGCATCTCAGCTCTTTAGCTGATGAAGCTTTCTTAATTGCTATCAAAATATTAAAATCACACACTATCAGATAAAACCACCAAACTCCTTAAAAGTTTATATAAGTTACTGAGAACACATGGCCACACATACTCAAATATCTACTTCCCAGGTATTCTGAATAACACCTTCTGTTAATGAAAGCCCACTCCTCTGTGGCTTTCATTGCTACACTCTAGCACCAAGTCAACCATTTTTGTGAAAAACCCTTTCCAGTTATTGGAAGATCAAAACAACATGAGATGTGACTTATTACAGAGATTCCAGAGCTAAAGTTTTAGTCTTTAGTGAAAAGACTTCTGTGCTAAAACTGCATCATGATGGTCTTAACAGGATAATGTTAGGAATACCATACCATACCATATCATACCATACCATACCATATCATACCATACCATACCATACCTATTCCATACTATACTGCCCCATTTCAACTAATTTCAGCAATGTACACACACACACACACACACATTCACATACATGCACATGCACGCACATGCACGTACCCTCAAAAAACAAAAAAAATGCAATCATATTCAAATATAAATAAATTGTCATGCTCACATTTGTATGAACATGAGGGCTTACAAATGTACACACACATACACACAGCACATGCGCATACCTCTAGTATTCCAGTCTACTTTTCAAATTTCATCATCATCTACCATTTTTCCTTTACATTTTGTTTAACTACAACACATACCAACTCTCATTAAAAAAAGTTTGACAAGGTGACCTATAATCATAACACTTTTTCTTACTTGTACACTGTGAAAAGTCCTCTATTGCCCTCATGACTGGCTAGCATCTCTCTCCTGGTTCTTCTCATACAACTTTTGCATCCTCCAACATAGCAAGTATTGAATATAACAATGGTTGTTTGCTTGACTTTTTCCTCTTCTATATTTTATAATTCTTTTTTTTTTTTTTTGGTTTTTTCGAGACAGGGTTTCTCTGTGGTTTTGGAGCCTGTCCTG
>NC_022012.1:5065801-5079558 GCF_000317375.1 Microtus ochrogaster | reverse complement strand
TGTAGACCAGGCTGGTCTCGAACTCACAGAGATCCGCCTGCCTCTGCCTCCCGAGTGCTGGGATTAAAGGCGTGCGCCACACCGCCTGGCTATATTTTATAATTCTTGAAGGTAGAAGCATGCTTATTTTCTAAACTTTAGAATTATTCATTGCACATTAAACTTTAAATAAATATGCTTAACCTTTCAGTTGAAAAGGCAGTGGATAGACTAAAATCTAGCTACTTAGGGCAACAGGAAACTAACGCTGATTATAACAGCCACATATTTTTATGGTAAACAGATAACGTAATTCATTTCTATTCTAGTGATAGAAAACATTGATAGTTTTTATTCACTTTGCTTCATTACAAAATTAAAGTGTTATTAATATTATGATAAAGGTAGTTTCTCTGTAAATCATGATCATGGGCATTCTTAATGAAAGTAATAAATATGGCAGGTTCTACTTGGCTTTGTGTTGCTATCAGTGGATGCAAAGCATATATGAATCGAGGTATAATTTGACCTGCAGAGTGAGATGATGTATAACATAATAGTACTCTTAACATGAATATTTTCACTTTGCGGAAAATGGTATACTAGATTTTTTTGTAGTTTTGAAAGTCTTAATAAGCGAAATATTGCCGCATTATTGGATCCTACATAAGGTTTAGAATTTTGAAAGTGAATATGACTTAATTTTACAAATTGACATGCTATTGCTATGTAAGCACCAAATTTTAGAATGACTGCTACATTGTTTCCCAAAGTAACTTACAAAGAGTTAGACTTTTGAGAAGCCATTATCCCCAAGATATCTTTGCAATCCTGCCTTTCTTTCACTGTGCCACTTTCTACATCTACTTTGTGTTAAATTCTAAAGGATGCCTAAGTGTTATGATGTATTTAGCTTTTGGCTTTTCAAATCCGTTTCTTTCATGAAGCACTTGTTATCATATTACAATGTAAGTCTAACTTTAAGAGCTCAGCAGGGCAGCGTCTCAACAATGTTTTCTCCCTCAGAAGAGGAATAGGAAAGTTTATAAATAGCTGTTATTGGACTGCAGCTCATTCCTGATCTTCATCTTATAGTCTTACATAAGGAAAGCAGAAACAGACAACTTAGAGAGTTCAGTACATATGAAAAACAGTTATTTCCCACATATTGAACACATTCGTATATATGACAACTGACATCGCACTCCACCGAGGAAGACATACTTTCTTCTCTGGTTTCCAGTACCTTGCACTCTCTTCTTTTCTTCACAGCTCCTATATCAGATACCATCACGGTTAATGACTAATTGATGGGCCAGAAGAGTATTTATCAGTGTACAATATAGGACTTCTAAATTTATCTGCATTCTGTAAAGATTAATTAGTACCTCTCCAACAGGCAGTGGTCCAGGTAGGGAGGACTCTGCACTAATTAATAGCAAGCAACCCATGGGAGGCATGTGAATACAGCTGAGATGGGGGCTGCTTTTAAGAGGCATAAAATCTTTCAGGGAAGTAAGAAGAATTGGTATAATGTTTTCAAGGTCTCTAAGTAACACCTTATCCAACCTATTCAAGCAGAGTCCAGAGTCAACTATGAAGCCAAACAATACTAGAATCTTTTCTGAAAAGGAAACAAAGGATTTTGTATACAAAACAATGACCAGAATAGAAGGAAATTATAAGGAAAGGCACACAGAAAAAAATAAGGTCGTAAATAATAACGCCTTAAAGAGGTAAACCCTCACAATGCATGTGAAACTCACTTAATATATTACTGTGTGAAATCCAAGATGGCTTTCCACTCTACCTGTAAGACTTAAATGCCTGTGTTTTTTTTAAATTTTTAATTATGTTGTAGTATAGGTGCCTAGCAAGTACTATTTTGAGAGTTTTCTAAATTAAAATCAAAGGTAAAGTGTGTGTTATATAGTATAAATGCAGGTATTTCACAGGAATTTACATGTTGCTTGAACCTTTCTGTGAAAAACATGAACTAGAAAGTAACTCCAACAACAATAAGATTCAGAGTTCAAGGTTGTTGCAATAACAATTTTCTGAGCATGGTGTGCCCATTATATAGATGCTGCTTCTGATTCTAAAGCAGTTCTGAGGACAAAATACAGCTATGGAAAACAAGAGAGACTGAGGTCAGAATGTCTGCTTTCTGCCACTTTTATTTCTTTACATCCTGCACATCTTCTCCTAGTACCAGCATTTATTCTCCTCTCTACTGCCGGCACCTAGGACCATGCCTGGCAGATATGTTGATAACTGTATATGTAAAACAAACTATTAACTCGATCATTATAAAACAGTAGGTCTTAGTGCCCCCACCAAAATGTGAATCTGCTACCACCTGGAAGGGAGATGTTGATGTATGTTCATTCTATAGAGACATATGTATTGACTCTAATGTGGTCCGCACTGATCAAGAAAGGGTATAAATTATTGAATTAGACATGATCTCTTCTTTTGAAATACTTTCAAGAAGACAGGTAGATTTAAAAATTACTTGGTTTAATCCAAGCCCTAGAGAAGAATATAAGATTAGAGGAGACAGCTCGCAGACACAGTCTCATTCTGAAATTCCTGGAGGTAGGATCACCATTTCAGACTGAAGTAGAGGTAAGATCCTCTTTGGATATCAGTATGACAATTTCTTAGAAAATTAGGAAACAACCTTCCTCAAGACCCAGCAATATCACTTTTTTGTATATATCCAAAGGATGTTCAATCATACCATAAGGACATGTGCTCAACTATGTTCATAGCAGCATTGTTTGTCATAACCAGATTCTGGAGACAACCTAAATGCCCCTCGACCCAAGAATGGATAAGGAAAATGTGGTACATTAACACAATAGAATACTAAACAGCAGAAAAAATAACAATATCTTAAAATTTACAAAATGGGTGGATCTAAAAAACATCACATTGAGTGAGGTAACCCAGACCCAAAAGACAAATATTATATCCACTCACTCATAAGTGGCTTTTAGACATAAAGCAAAGAAAACTAGCCTTCAATTCACAATCCTAGAGAACTTAGAGACATACATGGATCTAATCTACATGGGAAGTAGAAAAGATATCCTGAGTAAATTGGGAACATGGGGGCCATGGAAGAGGGTAGAGGTTAGGGGAGCAGAGAAAAATGTATAACTCGATAAAATCAATTAAAAATAGAGCCTGTGACTGACTGTTTTGCTTTTCTGGCCTTCAGGTTGAAATTCCCACTCACCCCAAAATAAATAAAAGCATAAAAAAAATAAAAACTACTTGGTAAGATAATCTTCATAGAATTGAGATAGAGTACCATTGAAATAAACTGTAGAAGAGAAATACAAATTACTAAACAGCCATAACATTAGCTGAAACATTTATTTTTAAAATTAATGATCAGTTGTAGTCAATAATGCTCATTACTAAAGTCTGCTTAATCAACTAGTAGAAGGTAAGAAATATAGTGACTAATAGTTTTTAATTACATTAAAATCAACTATTTCTTAGTGTTTATCTTCAGGGTTTCATAAAATCAAAAGAATGTCCTATTTTGAAGTCAAACTAGCTAGAGCCATTTAGACTGAATTTTCTATTATGGTACAAGACTGTCTTTAAACTGTAAAAACTATGTACCAAGAAACCTAGCAAATTCTTCATTATTTATGACTGTACTAGCCTTTCAAACAGCATCTCTACAAACTCTGTTGTAGGATGTTATTACATATAGTAATAGGATGCTGTAAGTGTCCCCAGAGCATGCATTATGGTTGGTTTTTCTAATGTGCCCACTGAGAAACACCTTAGTATTTTCCTGAGGTGAAAGACTACTTAACCAGATTTGTTCATTGTATTCCTTGCGTGCTACTGGTTTTGAATCAAATGCTCTGGAGTTTCCGGTGTTTTCTTTAAAAAAATAAAAATAAAAAGATGTAGCTATGCGAGCCTGTCAGTAAGAATTCCCTATATGCATTATATGCTTTTAAAAGAACAGCCAAGTTCTAGGGAGATAGCTCAGACAGCAACATGTGCATCCCAAGCACAGACATGTGACTTCCATCCCCAGCACCCACATAAACAGTTGGAAAGGTTGCTGTTTGTAACTGAGGACTTGAGGAGTGAAGACAGGCTGAACCTCACTGGCTGGTCAGCCTAGCCTGCTCTGTAACAAAAACTGAGGTAGATAATATCCTGAGAACCAATACCTGAGATCAACCTCTGGCCAGGACAGGCTTGCATAGACTCAGAGAAAAAGACAGACAGAGTGAAGGAGGTTTGGGGGGTTTGTTTATCTGTTTAACTTTTCTGAGTATATTGCTATTATATTCACATTTTAGCTCATAAGAATGTCACTCAGACTAATCGCTCTCTAATTTCTTTTTTTGAGGAGTATAGATTTAAGCAAAATTGGAGAGGAGAAAATTTAATATTTAAGTGAATGTTAATGATTTGTACTTCTCATAGTTATAAGAAATGTGATATAAATTTTGCAAAAGAAATTAAACAGTAGATATCATAACTATGCTCAAATGAGTATTAAGCAGTCTTCACCCCAGTTTTCCCAGCAAAACCATAGTGAAGCTCAGCTTTCCCAGCAAAACCCTATGGCTTCAAACAAGTGTTTATGTAGTTGATGAGTCTGTGGGCTGGCAACTTGTGTTGGACTTACCTGAAACTCATGTTTCCTCTCATCAAAACACAGCAGTCAGCTGTCATTCAGCTTTAATGCCCTAATTTGGAGAGGTAGCTGGATATGTGAAGAGCTACATGTACAGTTGGCCCCCTGCTTCTCATCACCTCCCAACCTAGCTCGGCCATCTTTGCATGAAACTCTCAACGATGTGAGACTCAAAAGCAGAAATGCCAAGACCAACTAGAGTTAGACTTGAAACCTGTTAACTGTCATATCTGCTATATTCTATTGGCTAAAATAAGTCATTAGTAACTCAAATGAAAAGCTCTACCTCTTCACAGAAGAAACTGCTAAGTATCGTGGTTCTTTGTGCTGCCTGTCACCAGGTGATCAGCTGTTACTTGACAACTATTTCTAAAGTTTTCCAAATCACGACCCCTGTGACAGGATCACTAAAGTCTTACTCAGTTATAGTTCCAAACTTAGACTTCAGATAGGATCTGGTGGAAATGAAATGCCATGATCTGTGACTCAATCACTTCTGCTGAATTCAGTAAAATGGTTTTGCGTCTGGCTTCATTTGGCCTCGTTAATGCTAATTGCAGTCAACTCTCTAGTGGCCCAGGAGCTGCTTGAGAAAAGTGGCAACTTGGATGGCTTGTCACTCGCTCTAAATTGCTTTTTCACTGTGCCCAAATCAAGCTCAAGTTATGCCACAGGGCTAACATGGGGTTTCAAAATAACAATTTGCGAAGTACACCCCGCGCAAACATCTGTATGCTTTCATGAATCATGAAAGCCACTCAGTAAAGCACAGAGCCACAGTAGAAGGTTGCCCAAGAAGGCATGGAAAACTTTGGGGTTCCTGCTGTGGCTATCTATTGCATAGTCTACATAGGTAATATCACTGTCAAATGATTATTTTATTCAGTTATGGTATGATTCTTAAGAAAAAAACTGGTATGTAGATTATATGTCTGCTGTCATGTGTGAAAGAATGAATCAACAATTATTTCCACAAATTTAAAGACAAAGCATGCTGTAATTATCAGAACAAAATAAGTCAACTGCTCAGAGTAACTCACCAGTCACTATCTCATTAAAGCCAAAGAAATTGATCTAGTTAGAGGACCCCTTTCTCACATCACATGGTTTGTATTCTGTTTCAGACTGGTGGGAAATTATTAGTCCATTATTTGTTAATAGTAAGTTGCTAATACTTAGAAGAAACTAGCAGGGAAAGTTAGTTTTAAAGTAAAATTAATGGACCAATCAATATTTTACCCCCTCCCCCAAAAAAAGAAATAAAGAAAAGAAAAAGCTTAAAGACAGTATGTGCTACCCTATCTGGTTAGAATATCACATTCCAGGGAAAGTAACAAACCAAAAATCCCATGGCTCATTAATAAGCCATGTTAAATATTTCTATCAAAATTGTTTCAGTGGTTTACATACTTGCACTGGTTTTTCTATAAAAAGTCAGGTATATATTATTAATGAATAACTATAAACAAATATGAATATGTCTATAATTGGAAGATAGTTTATATCCCATGATAAAAGTGAATTAATAGAATCGTTAGCTAGCCCGTTCTCATGGTTTTTAATTAGTACATTGATGTGTTTTTTATATTGCCATCTTTACAGAAACTTGAACCATTGGAGACAAAGAATTAACAAAATTGATCAGAATCTAGAATTAAATTACAAGTTTATTATGTAGAGCTGTGATAATAGAAGTTAATCTAAGGAAAGTAGCGAAGAGAAAAGAAAACAACCTAACAGAATAGCAGCATACAATCATGCAGTCCTCTGCTTCCTCAGTTATCCATTCTTTATATTATGCTTATGACTGTGGCTTTCACATACTATGAATGTATAGAAAGTAAGGAGTCATCAGGTTAATATTGTTGTGAGTTCAAGACCAGCTTAGGCTGCATAGTAAGCTCCATGCCAGCTTGGAGAGAGACAGACTGAAGGAAACTACCTCTTCAAAATCTAAAACTATAAAAAGGAATAGAAGCCACTGTAGCTTTTGTGGAAGTTCTTTAGCATGAAAGTTTTCTGTGGCGTGATAGCATTACTAAGAGATCAGCAGAAAGATGATCTTGTGTTGAGTGGTGACCTGACTTTGCTTCTTGTTAGCTTCAGGCCCATGCATGACCCTTGACGTCTTCCAAGGTCTCTTCTTCAAAATGAGGTTTAAAACCAAAGATGCTAAATGTTCCTAACCTAATTCTAAAGTTTGGTGACCTTCTACTTTTTGTTCAGAAACAAAAATCTAACTAACACTATAAATGACATCAAATATCACTTTAAAACATTTCATCCAACACCAATCAGGTCTTATTAGTGATTACCAGTAGACCAAAGTCACATTTTTCTCTCTTAAATATTGCAAGCATCCTTAACTCATGGAAGATGTTTAAAAACCTCATGGTGCTTTTTAGAATTAGAAAATGTTCAATGCAGAAGGAGTTCCAAATTGGGGATGGGAGGGGGAATATCTAAAACCAGAATCTCTTGCTTTGGCTAAAGAAACGTTTGACTATTTAAGGTCCTGGTAAATTATTAATGATTTCTTATTAAGATGTCTTCCAAATACAACAGAATGTTTATAGAATAAAAAAATGTGCTTTTCTCTAGACAAGAGACTAACATCCCTTATTTTACATAACCAAATCTCCTAAAATTTGAAATACAAGGATTGAATCCCCATCACAGTCAAGGACAAATATGCATATGTGTATCACCACTAATTCAGCATTATATAAGTATGAAGACTTGAAGAGAAGTCAACAGTAGCACAGGCCTCTTTCCTGAGTTTGGCCCTGCATCACTGCATGAGCCTAAATGTACCAGAAAGCATGCAAGTTCTGTGAGGTTGATAGTTGGGACAACTCTGCTTATCTTCCAAATTGGTGGCAAGGCACTACCTTTCTGAACAGTGGCCCATCCTGGGACAGCTCAGAATGAAGCAGGACTGTATTCACTCAGAATCATAGAAGGTACTTGGCACAGGACATGGAAATAGAACTCAGTGCTGGACTGTCTGGTGAAACTTAACCATGGGCAGACCCTAAGGGCCACCTCTAGGATACTTCAGTATCTCAAGTACCGCAGTAACTACAGTCTGTTGAATTTGTGCAGTGACCAACATTAACTCTGGCATGTTCAGGTAGTCATGGACCATAAGTCTACTTCAAGACTGTTGCCAGCAGTGAGTCTTGATTTCACCTCAGTGGTTATCTTATCATGGCAGGATGTAGGCTCAAGGTATGACACTTCTGTGGTACTGACAGGTATGATGTTGGAGGGGCTCATCTCCTCATAGTGACCCCGCCCAGAGCTACCAGAAGTCCACACAATGACAATGTTTGAGAGAGAACTGTGAATATGGATAAAGTATCTGTGTCTACCCTATTCCCTGGGAGAAACTTTGGGAAAATATATCTTTTCTAGCTTTTCCTCTCCCCACCCCTGTTCACAAGCAACACAACTGCCTTGGATGTAGGTAATCCTGGCCTTGCATCGCCCTCTAGTGTTGAAATAATAGCCACAGGTAGACAGCAAACCTAGACCTGTTGTCTCACTTAGGGCTGAAATAGCAGAGATTATAGGTTAAAAAGAATTACTCTGGGGCTGGAGAGATTGGCTCAGTGGTTAAGACCACTGAAGACTTCAGTCAATTCTCTGAGCCCACATGGTAGCCCATAACCATTTGTAATTCCAGTTCCAGGTGAGCCAACACCTTCTTCTGACTTGGAAAACACACGCAGAGAGAGAGAGAGAGAGAGAGAGAGAGAGAGAGAGAGAGAGAGAGAGAGAGAGAGAGAGAGAGACTTTATTTCGGAGCAGTTTTGCATGTTTGGTTAAAAGGAACTGCTCAGCTTGCTCAGAATTTCTGGAAAGATAACCATATTCACCAGTCTTAGTAAACTGTAATTGAAAGCTAATCCTTCAGGGCCAGGAAGATGGTGTATGGCAGCATAGACCAAGTTTTCAAGAAAACTAACTTCAATTAAATCATAACCAGGATGGGTGAAGTTCAATAAAGAGAATTAAAAACAGTGATTGTAAGAGAACACAGCATTCAATGAAACATGAGGAATTGGTTTGACCCTACAGTGGAGGAATTTAAACCATTCAAAGCATTGATTTATAAATAAAACAGAAATAATTTATATGAAACTAAACTAAGTGAAATTTAAAATACAATAGAATACATCATCAACAAAACTGATCAAAGGAGAAGAAAATTGATAGTTCAAAGACAGAGTATTTGAAAATCAACAGAAAAAAGAAAGGAAACAATGAGGCAGACAGGGAGCGTCCAGTAACAGCAGTGAAAGAAGAGAGTAATGGTTGGGTTGTTAGGGGTCATAACCACATGAGAAAGATGAAGGGGTAGAAAGCTCATTCAAAGCATTATGACTAAGAGCTTCTCAAACCTAGCCTAGGATCAGTACAAGAAGGCCAACAGTCATCAGACAAGCTTAATCAAGTCTAAGCAAGACTGTTTGAATTAAGTCCTCAAAGATAGATGATAATTATAACTAGGAGACATTAAGACCAAAAGAGAAGAAACAAACCATATACAGGTTGTCCCAACTTGCTGGAGAGTAGATTTCACATCAGGAACTTTATTGAGTAGGAGATAATACTATGAAGTTTTCAGAATACTGAGGGATTTTCCGACCAAGAATACTACATTTAATGAAATCCCCACTAGCTCAGGTCAGCGGTTTCTGTGGGATTCCTTACCCCTGCCCCTCATGCTCCTAAAATTCTTCCTCAATCTTGTCAACTAGACTAAAGGAGCTTGGTCCAGTGCTTGGCTGTGGATATCTGCAGTTGCTTCCATCAGTTACTGGATCAAGGCTGTATGATGACAATTATGGTAGTCACCAATCTGATTATAAGAGAAGGCCAGTTCAGGTACCCTTTCCACTATTGCTATGAGTCTTAGCTGGGACCATTCTTGTGGATTCCTGTGAGTTTCCCTGGCACCAGGTTTCTCCCTAACCCGATAATTGCCTTTATCAAGCTATCTCTTTCATTACTTTCCCCACTACATGCTGCCTGCAATTCGACCAACCCAGTCCCTCATGTTCCTATTCTCCCAACCCCAATTTACCTAGGAGATCTCATCTATTTTCCCTCTCCAGGCAAGTCCATGCATTCCTCTTAGAGGCCTCCTTGCTACTTACCTTCTCTAGGGATGTGAATGGTAGCCTGGTTATCCTTTGCATTACATCTAATATCCGCTTGTAAGTGAGGATATACCATGTCTGTCTTTCTGGGTCTGGGTTGCTTCACTCGGGATGATTTTCTTCTAGTTTCATCCATTTACCTGCAAATTTCATGATGCAAAATTGTGAGTTTAATAGGAAAAAATAAGTAATAAATATCTGACAGGATAAAAATACAAAAGATCACCAAGAAAACATTGATAACAGTATGATGGATATACTACGATAGACAAGGTAAGAGAGAGAAGAAGCAATGAATAAAATTAGAGATAAAGAAAGCACAACAGAAACATAGAAAATCTTTAGAGAGTCAAACAAGTCTGATTAACAACCTGACTTCACGGAAGAAATGAACAATTTCCTGACAGCACACACCTGTCAGTCTTGAATCATGAAGAAATAGAAAACCAGACCATGAGCGTAAAGAGATAGAACTGGTAATTAAAAGTCTAAGAGTCCAATACCAGATGGACTCATTAGTCAAATCTACTAAATATTCAAAGAGCTAATACAAATTCATCTTACAACATTCCAAGAAATCAACAAGAAAGAAATTCTTACAAATACATTCTACATAGTCATCAGTATCCAGTTACCAAAAGCAGAGAAGGATGCCACCAGGAAAGAAAACCATAGCTAAATGTTCCTGGTGCTTTTCAAAAATATGAAAAAAATTTTCAAGCAAACACTGTGAAATGCTTTGTGGGGAAGTGGCTGAGCATCGAAAGCAATTGCCATACAAACCTGAGGACCAGCATGTAGTCTATAGAAGCCATGGAATCTCAGTGCTTAGGAGGCAGAAACAGGAAATCTTCTGAGTGAGTGTGCAGTTCAGTGAGACATGATGTCTCAATATATAAGACAGAGAATGACTGAGGAAGACACCTGGTATCAACATGGGCCTCTACACACACACACACATATGCACGTACACACACCAACATATGCCAAAGAAAAAACCCTGCAAACCAATTCCCTTAGTTAAAGGTAAGTGTGTTAAAAAACAAGGACTTCTTGAAGTTTGCATACAAATGGATGGAAATAGAAAACACTATCCTGAGTGAGGTAAGCCAGACCCAAAAAGAGGAACATGGGATGTACTCACTCATATTTGGTTTCTAGCCATAATTAAAGGACATTGAGCCTATAATTCGTGATCCTAGAGAAGCTAAATAAGAAGGTGAATCCAAAGACAAACATATAGGCATCCCCCTGAATATTAACCTTCATCAGGCAATGAAAGGAGACAGAGACAGAGACCCAAATTGGAGCACCGGACAGAAATCTCAAGGTCCAAATCAGGAGCAGAAGGAGGGGGAGCACGAGCAAGGAACTCAGGACCGCGAAGGGTACACCCACATTCCGAGACAATGGGGATGTTCTTTCGGGAATTCACCAAGGCCAGCTGGCCTGAGTCTGAAAAAGCATGGGATAAAACCGGACTTGCTGAACATAGCAGACAATGAGGACTACAGAGAACTCAAGAACAAGGGCAATGGGTTTTTGATCCTACTGCACGTGCTGGCTTTGGGGGGGGGGGCCTGGGCGGTTTGGATGCTCAACTTACTAAATCTGGATGGAGGTGGGCGGTCTCTGGACTTCCCACAGGTCAGGGAACCCTGATGGCTCTTCAAGCTGATGAGGGAGAGGGACTTAATTGGGGGAGGGGGAGGGAAATGGGAGGCGGTGGCGGGGAGGAGGCAGAAATCCTCAATAAATAAATAAATTTTTAAAAAAAAGAAATTATTGTGGTAAAAAGGTACCCATCCCAAGAAAGTAAGAGTGCAAATCAATCAATGTGATAGATCCCATGATGATCATCTCAATGAATGTAAAACTGCATTTTATAAAATTCAAAATCCCTTTGTTTTATACAAATAACACATAGAGGTTTTGTGTGTGTGTGTGTGTGTGTGTGTGTGTGTGTGTGTGTGTGTGTGTGTAAAACACTCAATACAATTATGGTTGTCACTAAGTAAAAATGTTATGCTTCGCATTTACCAAACCCTTGGCACACATGGACAGACAAAATGAACACAATATTCAACATGACACTGCAAGTTTTAGCTATAAAAGTAATGGATATAAATAGCATGCAAATGAGAAATATGACAGACTGTCACCATGATCAGATGACAGGATCTCACATATGGAAAACAACAAATTATATTGCTGTTCTCCAATAATGAATTGTCTGAAATAGAAGTTAAAAAAATAATCCCACTTTCTAAAGCTACAAAAAATACTAAGAAACAAATGTAACAAAAGAGGCAGGCAACCTCAACAATGAAAATGATCAAACATTGAAGAAATTGAGAACACATTACAAAAAAGAATGGAAAGATATATTGAGTTCACACACTAGAAAAATCAGCATAATCATGTGTTCTAAAGCATCATCAATATTATCTTTATTGAAATGCCTCTGAAATTATAAACATAACTGGAAAGCAGGCCGAAAGTTTAGACTCGTACACCAGACAATTGCCGAAAAGTGAGTAGCCAAAGCCATCAAAAGCACAAGAAACTAAGTCTAGAAGGATCAAAGCAGAAGGATTTCAAAGTTTAGTTTCAAAGTTTACTTAAAATTGTAGCTGCAGTGAGGTGTGGCAGTTTAACATCTAATTCTAGCAATGGAGGACAGGACAGGGAGACAGCAGGCTGGAGGCCAGCCTGGGCTTCCCAGAAAGACCTTATAGTAGATGTGAAGACAAAGGGCACAGAGTGAGGAGAGGAAAAGTCACAGAAAAAAATGGGAAGTCTGAGAATAAACCCATGCATCTACAGCCAGTGAAATTTATTGTTGCTCTTGTTATCTTGTTTTCTTATTTTAAAAAAAGGTGCAAAAAGAAAGGAGTGTCTAAGATATGCTGCTGGAATATTTGTATATCTACACATAAAACAATGAAAGTGGACCCCTTCCCCCACACACAGATCCTAGTTATAAAAGAATTCAAATGAATTAAAGAATATGAAGTATAAAGTCTAAAAGCTAAGAAAACAGTAGTAGGAAATTGGAAAACCTTCAAAACATTGGAAAGGGCAAGGGAATTTTATATAAAACTCTCAAAACATGGGAAATGGCCAAAAGTGGCAAATGTCATTTCCACGGCTCATATTGAGCTCTTGTGAATGTTTCTTCAGAGCCGTGCTTGGCTTTGGTTCCTCTCACTTCACCTTCTTCTCACCCACTGTCTTCTGCCCTGGTTTTCCTTGGGTGGTGGCTGTGGCAGCTCACAGTGTTCAGTGTATGAGGAGGTTGAAGAGTCTTTTCTCACACTGATATGCTTTGGTTGCCTTTATTCCAAGTATGCTGTAGGTTGATGAGACTCTTCCTGGATGTGCAAAACAGGACCAGTTTCCTTTGTAATGAGGTGTGTTTCACTCAGAGGTTATTTCTGTGCACGAGTTGGTTTCCAAGAGGGATTAGCAAATGCGCTCTCAGTACTTGATTTTGGAGCGCAGAACTGAAATAATATTACTACTTGTTATACTCTGTGCTTATTAAAATATTTAGCAATGTTTCCTTAAAAAGATGAGAATGTCTCATAAAGCAAGATTTTGACAAACAAACTTGAAAGAGTCAGATACATACCTGAAATATAGGCCAAAGACATGCTGGTACAGGTTAAATTATTCCATTAGAGCTTCTGTATTTGAAAGAAAAATAAAGCCTAAGTGCAAAAATATCTTCACTATCCTTGTTCATTTTTTCTTTGTAATATCCACCAACTTACCCCTGGACCCAGCAATACCACTCTTGGGAATATACCCAAGAGAGGCCCTATCATACAACAAAAATATATGCTCTACTATGTTCATAGTAGCATTGTTTGTAATAGCCAGAACCTGGAAACAACCTAGATGCCCTTCAATGGAAGAATGGATGA
>NC_022012.1:5044165-5065218 GCF_000317375.1 Microtus ochrogaster | reverse complement strand
CTAGACCTGGATGGAGGTGGGGGTTCCTTGGACTTCCCACAGGTCAGGGAACCCTGATTGCTCTTTGGGCTGAGGGGGGGGGGACTTAAATGGGGGAAGGGGAGGGAAGTGGGAGGCGGAGGCGGGGAAGAGACAGAATTCTTTAATAAATAAATAAATTTTAAAAATCCACCAATATACTTACTTCATATCATACTACATTCTTTCATGCATTTGAAGAACATATATGAAGTGCCTTCCTGGTGACCAAAACTAATAAGCATTAGAGATTAGGTACAAAAGTTGTCCACTACTCATAAAAGGAAATACAAGTAACATTGACAACCAAAAACAAAAAACAAAAAAACAAATTATAAAAAAGAATACCTTCAGGCAATATTACCCAGTGATACTACAGACTTTTCTTTCTCTTCAGTTTTGTTTTATAAAAACTCATGAAAGTAAAATCACTTTCTTATGTAACGTAACAAATTCTTAGTTTAAATGTCTCCTCTAAATTCCTTCTGAAAATGATGATGGGTGTTTACTTTCTGTAACTCCTTCTGAACCTCATCATAAAAGATGACAGTCGTCAGTGTCATGACTATACAGTCCTGTAACAAAGCCCACAATTCCACAGAAGTCCTTCTGCATCTTACACAGGACCACAGAAAAGGTTTCTGCCAGCTCCTAGCTCACCTCCAAGTACAATCTTCTTACCCATTCCCATCTTCTATTACCAGATTCTTTGAGTTTTCTCATTTGATTTGGATGCTGTGGGTAAAATGCTCCTGAAATTTTTGACACCTTTACCTCATCGACTCCATTTTTTTTGAGATCCTGGGATTATGTTTGATGATGTATTTTCTTTATTCCTAATCTTCTGTATCTCTGAGAGACTAGAGATAGAAATGAGTTGGTTTCCAATTGCTAGGATCAGCTCCATCACATTTTTAATGTATTGTACATGTGAAATGAGCAGTTCCCCTTTGGCTCAGTTCTCTATATGCACAGCTGAGCTAAAGCACCTACAGAGCCTCCTTTCTTCGTCTGAAATTCTATTAGGCAGATGCAGTTGATCTACATGAGTATAGTCCTTATTATTTTGGGTCACATTGTTTACAAAATTTTCAACAATAAAACGAAGTGACCTTTACATCAACCTTCTCTAACAACTTCTTCAATATCCCTCAATCCCTATCCAATTTCTCCTGAAGACGCTTCCATGCTCATTACCTTTGTATGCCTAGCTCCAGGATCACCACCTCGTGTTTAGGCAGCAGAACTCACTTCCCAGCAGGATAAGGCAGGATGGGGCTTCTCCAGTGCCATGGGCCACTATCCTCTGTTCAGAATGTTGGCTAAATTACCAAGGTCTTCATGCTGTTTCCACTGTGGGCACTTGTAAAGAAGTCACAAGTCTCTAAGTTTGATTCAAATTGTTGCAACAATTACAAATTTCTGAATGTCTCTTTTCCTATGTCATTCCCTATGCAGTTGACATGATCTTCCTAGCATAACTACATTTTAAGCATTCTTACAAATGCATGTTTCAAGGGATGTAGAATGAGGTGACAAGTCTTCTCAAGAGACCACCACAGAATTTCCAGTATTCCAATTCTACTGAATTCGATTTGTCAAAAAAGTTAATGACTGTTGTTGGAGGCTGCTTGTTTGTTCCCAGCTGCCCAGACCTTGAAATAATCACTCAGAAACTATATTATTTGCAATACTATTTGGCCTATAACTTACACGTATTTCTGGCTTACTCTTATACCTTAAATCAACCCATTCCTATCAATCTGTGTATCACCACGTGGCTGTGGCTTACTAGGTAAAGTTCTTTCCAGAGTCTGTCTCTCATGGGGCTACATGATTTGTCTCTGACTCTGCCTACTCACTCCTCTTCTGTTTGCTTGGAACTCCCACCTTGCCCTAATCTGCTAAACCACTGACCGAAACAAATTTATTTATTTATTAATAAATAAATAAAAGCAAGATATAGACAAAAGGACTTCTCACACCAAATGACCAATCCAGAACCAAGGGTCAAAAAAGTGAGTTTTTACCTCTGAGTAAAAGAAGTAGCAAAATATATGAGAATGAACATGAAATCACAATACCAGGAAGCAGAACAGCGAGGGTAGTGGGAAGTTGGCTGCATACTGAAAGTACTGAATCCCACCCAGTCATAACAGAGTTCTCACCACCAACGAGACACAACCTGAATATCCTATACTGTGATGCTTGGTCAATGTACTATGAAGAGTAATGAACAATAACAGTAAAGAGTAAACATGAGCAGGGCAGAAATGAGAATTGGGAATACTGAATTTAACTCATTGAAACTAGCTTCTAATATTGGCAGTCTCTACAGAGGTCATGGATCATTAAGTAAAGCCAGATAAAATGTTCTGAAAGGAACAAGATCATATAGAAACTGATTATTACTCCCTGAGAGAAAGAGCAATCTGGAAGTAGACATGTGTCTTCTTATTCTACAGGATGTGGAATGAGCCACCCTTTCCAGCGATGACAGTATAAAAAGTCATAAAAGGATTATTTATGTCTAAAAGATTCAAACATAAAAGACACAAGCCAGACTCAGCCCAGGGTAATTCTTAAAGTTCTCTACAAAAGTAAGAAGCAGGGGTCGGGATGAATCACAGAGGTGTATGGGTGTGTCTATACTTCAACTACTACTACACACAGCCAGGTTCAATCTCTAGCACCAGAAAAAGATCAAAGAAACACAAGGACTTGTTCCATATGGCCAAGAACTGAGATAATTCACAATTCCAGGTCAATATGGGGCCTGATGAATGAGACAGGGCTACTCTATTCTGCCTGTTTAGGCTCTATTGATGTAAAGGAAGGAAGACCCTGTGAGCAGGGGTCTGTGTATCCATCCACACAGCCATGGAGAAATTAGCTTCTTGTGTAGACACCATTTGACAATGTAAAAGCATGAGTTAATGTCATTTAATTTTGAAATACAGTGTATTGTGAAATAATAAAATAATAGTGTTCATCTTGAAAGATAGATTGGACATATGAAAAAAATGTATTGAGAGAATGAAAACATAGACATGTCCATCAAATATAGATCTAACTAAAATATAGTTAAGTTATGGACTCAAATCTGAAAAATTAGTCAGTGAGTACTAGATCACAACTTCATGTTGTGACTTGAGGCCATGTCAGTTACAGGTCACATGTAGAGGATTTTCTCCAGGCCAGCCTACAATCACAGGAAAGGTTAATAAGTACATGGAGAAATAAAGTGGGTGCTTTTTATAGTGTTAGAATGTTGATGTGGTGTTTTAAAGGAAGATAATGCATTCTATATCCAAATGTGGCCCATCAAAACCAGTCACAAAGGAGCTTAAAGAACAATATGATTTTGTTAAGAAAACTGGCTTCTACTAACAGTTTCATGGTCACTATTATTTAAAATGCCAATTTATTTTGATATCCTTTCCAAATCTGGCTTTACCTACTGTAATAAATTATATGTGGGTTGAATCAAAACAAGGTACTGTTCTATAGGAGGCATAACTGAACTCCAACATGCCAGCCCAAAAGGTGGGTACCCAGAGCTTTCCTACCTGTACATTGACCACCCCCTTAATTGAGTGTCCTGTACCCTGCCCTCCAATTTTACTCTCTGCTCTAAGACATTACTAGTTGTGGGTTAGTTTATATTTCTTTATTTATACTAAAATCTGATGTGGGGTTCTCCTCTGTATGCTGTCACTCTTCCCTGAGGCTTCTTTAGCATTATATGTTTTAAACCACCTTGCTATGACTGGTTGTCTAATCACACCGCACTTAAGTTCCTCAATGGCATGTGCCATCTTACCTGGTACTATGTGCACCTTCCCTCCCCATCAAAGTACTTTAGCTAGGACACAGCTCACCTGTGTGTGCAGAGAGAAAGAGAAGGAAGCAGTTTCTAGGATGCCAAAAATGCACCATTTTCTGCCTAGACAAGAAGACACTCTAGGAAATACCTGACAAGCGAATGCTATTTCCTGCCTCTGCTGTCACAAAGGGAAATGAGAAGCTGCTATAAGGTATTATTCTGGAGCTGTCCTAGAGGTCATGCCATTGCTAGTTGATCAGAAATTATAAGCTCATTCATGAATGAACCAAACTCTTCATCTCTCTATCATCTTTGAGGAACTTTACAGAAATAGAACTTAGGAAGCACAGACCTTCATGAAGACACTGTGATAGGTCGGTACTCTACAGTGGAAGAATTTGGTCAAAGCAAAAGTGTGTATTGCCTGTCAGGACTGTGAAGGTCTTGTTTCACTCAGCAATGCCTCATTGAAGCAACCTATGGGGCACATGTTAGGATAGCATCACTAAAGAAATTTCATGAGAAAATTGAGCTTTCAAACAAAGCACAGAGAGGAACGTCTAGTTTTAGTGATGTGAGTTTAAATCTCCTGCTGAGAATCCACTTGAACAGAAGCAGTGTGCCACTGTATTTCGAGGATTTCCAGGTTCTAAGTGAGAAGGGAAATTCCTCTGTGGTTCTCCCAGCTGAAGAGCTGTGAGGTATAGAAGCCCCCACCTCTGCTCTTTCAAGTGTAAGATGGCCTTTCTCTGTCACCAACAAGGCTTGTGTAGGTCCGGCTGACAAAAGAGTGCTGGCATGTGGTCTGTGCCATAGGAATAAGAAAAGGCAATAAAGAATATTTGGAAAAATAACACATAAGTCATAAATACAGTCATATTCGAATAGCACATGCCAGACATTCAGAATGAAAGATATAGTATGTCCTATATTATTCATGCATAAAATAAAAATGTGGTCTGTTTGTTCACATCAGCATATATTGAGAAAAGATTTCAAATGAAGCACAAAGTTGCAAGCACTTAGAAGAGGTGTTTTACTTATAAAGAGATTTGATCTCAGATAGCACATGTAGTGTTGCAGGATAATATCAAGGTGACCAAGGTAGGCTGGGTTAATCAGAGCAACTGGTTCCTATACATGTGACTTGGGCAGTTTTATTGGGTCTTGTACAAAAAGCAAAACTTTTGTATGTTGCCATTTGAAAAGTTTTAGTTTTTCAAAGAAAGATCTTGCCTTTCCCTTTGTATTGAGGCTCAGAGAATACACAAAAATTCATAAATATCGGGGGAGCCATTCTCAAAGAGTTAAGATTTGAGCAAATGTTTACATGAGACACATCTGAGACTAGCAGACCAGTGGACTAAGTGCTTGTGAAAGAATCAGAGGATCCATTTCTACTGGATTAAGTGATGAACTGGGGGAAGCCAACTGAGCCTAAGCTTCGTCCAGATTGGCAAGAGGACATCTTAGACAGCCGCCACTGAAGCTAAGTGACAAGGTCAGCAAAGTCAGTCTGACGGGCCAACATCACATCCAAGGGGGGAGATGTTAGAAACCAAAAGGGGATGCCAAATGTGATGCAATCTGTCGGTTACTTAGAGAGCTAGGCTTGGCTGCAGATGTCTGTGATCCCAACGTTCTGGAGGCAAAGGCAGGAAGGTTGCAAGTGTGAGGCCAGATTAGGATATATAGTGTGACCTTTCTACAAAAACCATAAAATCTTAGGAGTCAATATTCCTAGTTGTTGCTAATAAGGAAATTATTGTTAAACTCCATGAGGTACACAAAAAGGAACTAACCCTCTCTGGACTCTACCTGAGTGTTCTAGCAGAAGAAACAGATAGGCTTCCTTCCACAGCTTTTCAAAGTCCACATGCAGGTATGAAAACATAGCTCATGTTTCCTCCCTGCATTTCTTTTCTTGAACGTAGATTGAAGTGACACTTGCTCAGTGCAGTCTCTGTCCCCGTTCCTCAAGTTTAACAAGGCATAAATGAGTGCATGGTGAACTGGCTAAGAGCACACTATATGAACAATGAAAGAGGGTGAGACAAATATTCCAGAAATCATGGGCAGTAAACTTTTGTCAACACATAGAATGGAGTGGGAGTAAGTCCAAGCAAACCATTTCAGGAGAGCTCAGTTGTAAGTATATGGTACTGTGTACATCAGAAGTCCTTTGCTTTGTCCTTTACATCCATCTAGACAGGTGAACTCACAGACCTCACCTCATCATGGGGAAGAGAAAGCACCTTTAAAGAATGAGTGTAACACACCGCAACTGCTCATTGGCTAGATATAGTACCTCAGCAACTCCCCATCTGCTGGTTAGCTGAGTGTTCTTACTTAAGACAGAAGGACAGGT
Source organism: Microtus ochrogaster (assembly GCF_000317375.1). Classification (NCBI taxonomy): domain Eukaryota; kingdom Metazoa; phylum Chordata; class Mammalia; order Rodentia; family Cricetidae; genus Microtus; species Microtus ochrogaster. The sequence goes on along the minus strand of NC_022012.1, from coordinate 5,059,006 downwards.
GGAATGCATGTAGTATTTTGTCAACTATTCATGGCTCTCTTTGTACCCATACTTGTCATCTAAGTAGTAAATATGATTTTATACTCTTTACTTTAAAATTAATCATCCTGAAATGGAATTACATCTGAACTAGGGTTTTTCTGCTTTGAGCACATTTCAAAAGTCTAGTCGTCATGTACCCCGGCTAACACCATCAATTGTTGACTTAGCGCCTACATGCCTGGATCCTGTTATCTTAAACTCAACAAACGATTCACAATTTATCTTGCTTCTTAAATCGATCTGACTATTTAAGACTGTTTTCTCTTAGCGCATGAAAATCTTCATGAGAATATTATTTTGGAAGCTAAACATGAAGAAACAGTTTGAATCTTGAGTATGTTATTAAAATAATTTAATACTGTACTGTGCTAGAAATATTTTTGCTAGGGAGCACTTTGCCTATCTTCTTTGTTTGTAGCAATAAATATCTCTATGTCAAAGACTGTATACTTTCATTGAAGCACAAAAATTAATCAGCATGAGCTATTTTTAAAATGATATTAAAACCTATGTCAGCATTAATCTAAACCTTGTTCTATAAGGTCCTAAGGGGAAAGCATTATAAAGATTATATATGTGTGTATATGCATATATATGTATGTATATATAATTCCTATATAATGATAGCATAGTTTAAATGAATTATCAACTAGTGAAATGAGACACTACTACTAGAAAAAACATGTTAATATCTAAGACTTAATTTTTATGACATTGATGATATCTAATAACTCATAACACAGAATATCCCAGATTTACATTATTTAATTATTTAATTTTATTAAAGTGAATCTTATAGAAGTTATACTATCTCATTTTACTTTAAAAAGAGCAGTTTTATAGACATTGGGAGTCACAACTGGACGTGGTAGGCTACATAAACCCTCAAGGAAGTGAAATGCGTCTTAAACCAAAACCAGAAACCACCATCCACAACAGCATTGAGGCTCACTGAGAATGGATCTTGCTAGTAAGAACCTAGGTTAAATAATTTTAGTATTTATGACTTTTCCCCAAATATCTTCTTAGTGGTTGCTATGTTAGTGTGTGCACAGATTTCTGCCGCAACCAAATCTTAAAATGCTTCTTCGTACTTTATTCTTTAGTATTGCACAATCTTTTCACTCATGCACAGCGCTCTATTTGATGCTTCCACAATGCTAACAGGGGAGAGGTGCGAGACAAAAAGAGCAACAGATAGACAGACGAGAAAGAGAAAGAGAATCAGAATCAGAAAAAGAATAAGAATGACTAAGAATAAGAGAACTAGAGAACTCACTTGTTACTGACTTCTCCAGAGGCTAGGGGACACTCAGGAAGTGCTGTACTGAGAGCAGAATTCAGTCCCCTAGGTCTACGTCCAATGGAGGTTTGCTATAATACAGAAATGAAAGGGTACAGGAAATGCCTGTGTCAAAATGAAGTCAAGTGCTTATTTTAAAACAAACTGTCTATAGCAGTTGGAAGTTGGAGAGGGAGTGAATACTAAAAAAGACTCTCTTGACTGAAGGCTCAGTTAGGCTCCCTTTGACAATACTATTTGTCAAACTCTGACCACGTGCCAGCCATACTGCTGTGGGTTTTCCTGGCATTTTCACAAAGCTCCGAGAGAAGCCTTCAACCGTTGAGTCCTCTTTCCCTTTTGTCCAGTGATTTGCAAGAAGAGCTTGGATTCATACAATGTCACTCCTAAAGCAACATCTGCCCCCGACTGTTTCACACCACCTGCCTTTCTTTGGTGTCTTTTTTCTCTATTCTTTCCTAATTTCTTCTAGGGAATATACTGACAATAGAGGAGAGGTACTGCCATCTGCAAAGAAGGGAGAAAGAAGAAAGTCCTAGGTGTTTAATTTGCTTACTGGCTTTGAGCCATCCCTAGCAACTCTGCCCTTGCTCGATTCTGGGAATGTCCCCAGTGAACAGTGGGAGAAACTTCTAGGGCCAAAGGGGCTAAATTCAGAGGAGTGAACAAAGGGAAACCACAGGAAGCCTAGCAAAGACTGGGTCTGAACTGAACTGCTCAGGAAAAGAGCATGTGTCCCACAGAAAAAGCCTTTGCAACTAGGCAGGAATGTGGGGAATTCCAAGGCTGCACAACTGGAAGGGAGTGATCTGGACCACAGTGTTCAGCTGCAGGAGAGGCAGAATACCTTTACCTTCCTGCTGAGGTAAAGAACTTGGACTTCAAACAGAACTCACAGACACTAAGCAACAGATCCCAAAATGAGTTCCCATTCTTATGAATATAATTGGCAGTACAGTGTCCTGGAGGCTGGGCTGCTCAGGGTTCTTAGAGTGAAGTCTAATAAGCAAGGGTATCTTTCTGGTGTAAATGCTCACATCTTCCATCTACACTTAGGATTGAACTGAGGCAGCAAGATCTAATTCTAAGCCAGTCTGAGCTACATGTGGAGTTTGATATCAGCCTGGGCTAGAGAGCGTATGCCTTTCTCACATCAGTTAGGTAGGTAGGTAGGTAGGTAGGTAGGTAGGTAGGTAGGTAGGTGTTAAGTATTTTTCTGACTGACAAGCTGGCACAATAATCCCAATCAGACTAAATTAAAAGATGCCCAGGTTTAATGGATGCCAGCGCTCCCAGGTAGCCCCCCCCCAGAAAAAACATGGAGAGAGGGAAAGGAGAACTGGTACAAACATGGAAAACCAGGCAACCATGTGTTTATTCTCTGAGGGCAGGTTAAATAGCCTGTGGGATTGGTCTTGGCCTTCCCTGAGGAGGGGTCACCATTTGGCAGGCTTTCCCAGACGTGGAGTTTGGACCGAGGCAACTCTCAGGGGAGGGAGCTTTGACATGAATCTTTCCACCCAACATTTCAAAATGGATGTGAGGGGGCTGGGGTTAAGGACCCAGCCAACGATTCCAGACTGTTTTTGGATAAGGATGTCAGAGGTTGAGGTGTTGCTTTCAACCAAACATTTTAGAATCTTTTTGGATAAAGGGGTGTTAACTCAAGTTTGGCTACTTCTGGTGGGCATGGAGTGACATGGGGGAGAGGAGAACAGGGGTTGGTGGGCTCACACTCAGCGAGAGGTGTGGCTGGAGTAACATCTTGTTTACTGCCACCCTGGAGACCTCAGACAGCTGTTCCTCGAGGAAGATGAAAAGGCAAGTGGTTAGGAGAAAAAAATATATTGTTATTTTTGGCCCTATGAATGGGGCTAGCCATGGGAAGTGATTAACTGCCAGAAAGAATGGGATAGAGAAGTGCCCTGGTTTTATAGGAGAGGCATGGATGAATGAGTGAGACAAGCAAGCAGATATGTCCTTTAAAACCAGATTTTAGTTGGTAGATGTCCTTTTGAGCCAGTAGAGTTGGTACCAATGGTATAGTCCCAGGAGCTAGTTTAGGTGCTGGCATTGTCCGGAGGGCCCTTTATAAGCTGGTCTTGGCCCAGACAGCAAGAATGACCTATAAAATATGCTTGAAAATGGTTGGAGTTATAACAGACACTGGAAACTGTTAGCTTTTTACCAGACTTGATTTTTTGATACAGCAGCAGAACTTTTTCAGGAACACACAGGTATCTGTAAGACAACTGAAACATGAACATTTTAGAAGACAATTAAAGCAAATTGGGTATTCTGTTTTAACACCTAAAACCTATTAATTCTGGACTATGACACCTGTGAAAGAGGCATATGTCTCTGTATCTTTAGGAGGAAACTTAACAAATGAAGTAATGAACTACCAGTACCTTAAGTCATCAAATGCCAATAGACAGATCTAAGAGCAATAAATGAGCAGAAATCAGACAACTTTTTTAGCTATGCAGGCAATCCCAAATCTCTCTGTAATCTTTAGAGAACACCAGCCTTAGAACCAGTGCTTGCCATTAGCTGCTGAGTCCAGGAGGCCCAAAGATTTTCCTGTGGGGGGAAGATTTAATCTACCTGTCTTGGCAGGATGAGATGATTGATCCCCTAGTGTAGTATCTAGGAAGCTGATGAGGTGGAAGACTGCTATTTGTTGTGTGTATGTGTGTGTGACTTTGCCATACCCAAAGGCAAGCCTTGAGGTGGAAGGTCTTTTATAACCATGTAACTTCTTGGAGGAGCTATAGGATGTTGCAGGAACTGACAAGTCTCTGTGTTAGAAGCTCTTTTGTTAAATGCCATACTCTCAAATCTGTAAAGGCGCTTGAGAATTGTGTACCCTTACCTGTTAGTTATATTTAAACTAGACACATAAATTAAATTTAGACATGTATTTTGCATAAACTAGTTATAGTTTACCAATGATAGTAAATGTAAAAAAATAAAAAGGAATATTTTAATAAGTCAAAGAATACTAGCACACATGGGTATTCTTATCCAAGATGGCAGTGAGGTCAAAATGGTGGCTACCCAAATGCTTTTTTTTAGAGCTGATGTAATCTGGAATCATAAATTTTACAGATATTAAAATACATATACACAGAGAAATAAGATAAGCATACCGTGAAAACAAACACATATAAACAGATAGACATAAAAGCATAGTGTGACCACATTACTTTAATAGACAGACAAATAAAACTTTTTTTATGAACCTGTGTTAGCTTAAAATTCCTAGTTTTGGCAGGCAGCAGAAGTCAGGGAAGCACATAGGTGGTCCCATTAAGGATCAGATTAGCAGACGCTGCAAGAGGGAACAGAAACATAAGGATGGAACACCTATTCAGTTTTAGAGTGAAGGAAAGGGGGGAAACAGATCTGGATCCATTGTAGAGAGTTCCAGCATGACAAGATTAATGCCAGGAATGGAGACAAACAACAGAGAAGCATGGAGAGGAGTGGGGGAGGAGTGGGAGCGGGAGCACAGCATCCAGAAACCATGGGCATTTGGAGATTTATTTGTTTTATGCTAGGTGTTGGATAGCCCCAATTTAAAAGGATTTTTATAAAAGGCAGGCCAAGGGCATTGGGCAATCTGGCTTTGAATTGCAAGAGCCCATCTTTACAAGTCTACGCCAAGTCTCAGGACTCAATGCCTACCACAATGCATCCACCATGATAAGACTCTTGAGTCAAAAACACAGGGGCGTGAAAAATGTGTGGGCAGACATCTCCACCCACACAGTCCCACCTCAGCGAGGACTGCTTATGGGGTATGGTGGCTGGCATGGCCGTGACTCCAACAAGACAGCCCCCAAATCGTACAGGTCCAGCATGTACCTGAGAAAGGGGAACTCACACACATGAAGCTGATCTTAGCCTGGCGGAGAGCACGGGCAAGAAGGGAATTTTCCAACATGTAGCCCTGGGCCAGTGGGAAAAACAGACCCCGGTGGAACCTCCAAGTATTAAGTATTTTTTGACTGACAAGCTTCTCCGTCAATGCAATAATCCCAATCAGACCAAATTAAAAGATGGCCAGGTTTAACGGATGCCAGCACTCCCAAGTAGCCCCCAGGAAAACACAGAAAGGGAGAAAACAGAACGGAGGGACCACGGAAAACTGGGAGAACATGTGTTCATTCTCTGGTGGGCAGTTTAAATAGCCTGTGGGAGTGGTCTTGACCTTCCCTGGGGAGGGGGAACTGTTTGGCAGGCTTTCTCGAAGGTGGAGTTTGGACTGAGGCACCTTCCAGGGGAGGGAGCTTTGAACTGGATCTTCCCACCTGACATCTTAAAATGGATGACAGGGGACTGGGGTGAAGTTCCAGCCAAACTGTAGGTAAGTAGTTCATTTAAAAACTGGACCCAGGTGAAAAGGTAGCCACCATTTTCCTATCTTATTTCAAAGTTATAAATAGAAATCCCAAGTGCTCTAACGAGATTGTGGCACCAGGAAAAGTGAACAACAGCCAGTCCCCATTGTTCTCAAAGGCAGGCAATGAACAAGCTGACCCTCTTAACAAGTCTTCATTTAGCCCCTCCGTCCCTCGTGCACCACTATGGTGTTTAGTGCCCACATGATGGTTGGCTGTGTTGGAGCACCGGGTTAAGTCCTGGTTGTGGGGAATTTGATCTGAAGCAACAGGTAACACAGCAGCCAAACCTGATCAAGAAAGGACAGGAAGTAAAATGAGAGTCAGAGGAGAGAAAGTGTGCCTCCTGAGAGACAGAACGTGGGGACGATGTTGAATTGAAGAAAGCAAAGCTCGCTGTAAGTAACCATTTCATTAAAGCTGCACGAATTGCAAACTTTCTCACAGGAGCTGCTCATTGTGGGCTCGGATTAAGGATAATGGGTTCCCCTGTGAATTCTCCTCATTGCTTCCCTTGAAAGAGCTGTAAATCTACTGCAAGGAGAATTCAGGTTTACTGTTCACAGTCCATTCGCTTTGCTTATAAGTGTCCCTGTTTAGGAGTTTAAAAATATGATGCAGGTATAGTCCACAAGGAAAGAGATCAGCCCAAAATGAATCAATTCCAACTCCTCAGATGGGCATGACATCTAGGCCTGTGCTACAGGATGCGGACATTTTGCATCAATAGAGGATGATGGAGCTCTGATCTCGGGAGCCGCACACAGACAGCAAAGGAGAGATTACTCTACGGACCAAGTTTCTTGCATGTTTATATGACCCCAAATACTCTTTTTATCTTTCATCAATGTTCACTCTCAATTCAATTACACAAAAAGTAAAAGGGTTGAAAACATTTCTTCAGATTCAAAAAAAAATAAATTATTTGGGAGGAAAATGTCTGTAAAATAAAATGTGAATTACTTAATGATAGGAGTGTACTGGTCCAAATTAACTTTGAAAACCATAAGCTTGAGCCTTCCTGTTTTTAAACTGCTACCAAATTCATTTGCTTTCAACCCAGAGCAAAAGTGAGGTGATTGTTACACCTGATATCCCAGCCATTAGGTGCCTGGCAAAGGAAAATTTTGAGTCTGAGGCTAACCTCGACAGCCTTTCAAGAACTTTGTCTCAAAAATAAATAAATATATACAGACTAATAACAGCAGCCCCCAGAACAAAACAAGGAAAATAACAGTCATCCTTACAGGTGGAGTTCTGTCTGCAACTTCTTCTCTGCTTTCTCAGCAGACAGGTCTCCCATTCTGGCCTAAGACAGAACTCAGTCACTGCTGGCTAATGCTAAGTGTCTTGGTGGATGAGCTTCCAGAAGCACGTACCATGGAGCCAGGGTGGGCCCAAACTGAGCTGGAGACAAATTACATCACTCATAAATGATCTCAACTAGAGTCTGAACAACTGATTATAATGTGTAATTTTCTTTTGTTTCTTCACTAAAATGAAAGATCAGAGTGTTTTAAAGTTTCCACTTTGTATCTGAAAGAATTGAGTGCTTTGTCAAAGTGAACTGAGAAAGTGGATAACGTTTTTTCATCCCACCAGAAAGCAACCACATAGAAAGTGAATCTTCTTAGGTTTTAAGGATGTATCGTAAGGAATTCATAATTGTGATATTTGATGGACATATATTTCATTCCAAAAATAACCATTGTGACTTTTAAATCCATTTTAATATATTCTGGCTGTGAAACAGCTTCTTGTATATGAGTCAATCAGACTGTGTCTCAATAAATTACCCTTAGATGTTCCATTGTAAGATCAGCTAGAAAGAAAATAACTATCAGATAGAGAAAAAAATTTCACAGAGTAATTCACTGAAAGAAAAGAACATCGCTGGGATGGGAGCTCCACAAGCTCACAACACCACACCCTCTCCACAGATGCTGAGGAGGAAACTCAGGATTACTCCTAGACATTAGTTTTCTTTTCATGATATGACAAACCCATTCATTCATTTCAAAACAAAGGCAAATGGATAAATTCTTAAATAATTACTAGTATGCTTTTCCCTGTAAGGACAAACACAATGTTTTTAAAAGTAACTTGTCTTCATTCCATCCAACGTTAAAAGCGGGGGTTCTTCTCTGAAATGGTTTATTAAGAATTCTTTTGGGTGCTCAGTTGATGCATAAATTCTTGGAGAATGTTATTTCAAACTGCACATTCAAACCAACTTTTCCTCGTTTGCAACATGAGAACAAGAGATATTGAGTTGTTTCTATAGTTTTACTAGATAGAGAAAATAAATCATCAGGAATGGTGGCACATGCCTATAATCCCATCACTCGGCATGCTGAAGCGGAAGTTCAAAGCCAGCCTGAGCTGAATATTGAGTTCCAGTCCAGCCCATACATAATGAAATCATGTCTCAAAGAGCAAACTAAAAGCATGTGTGGGGCAGGGGAGACATGAGTAAGAATCAATACCGGATCTTTAAATGATAACATGACACCATCAATTTTGACAAAGTAATTGAAGGACAGTACTAGGTAAGGAAAGGTTTATATTTGTTGGTCAATCATCTACAGAGTCCTCCCTGATCCTATAAGCAATACATCAAAAGATTCTCTCCCTCGCACTTACTGATCACCTAACTGCAGTTATTAAACTATGCTCTCATCATCTTATTGCTAATGAAATCGAGTGTTTTGAGAGTCCTCTCTTTTCATAGCTGCGTTAACACAGGTTCTGGCTGACCCTGCTCCCTGATGATGGTGGCTATGGAGGATTGTATCTTTGTTACATAAAAGACACATGACTGGAGACTAGTCATCTCTCCCTGAAGTGCTGTCACATTCTGTGACCAACAGTCTACTTACAAAAGGAAATATTCAATAAATATTCATGAGATAATCTTTCAACAGCTACCGTCTCATAATTAATTTCCCACGAGTTGCTATTTCTTTCAACACAGTTTAACTGTCACAAACAATAGGCCTGTCTTTCAATAGCAAAGCAATAAATTTTACTGATTTTCCTGTACTTTTAAAGCTGTGAATGACTGGTATGTATTTAAATATCTCCTAACTATTGCTGCTAAACCATTTTATGCAATTTTCAATGTTGAAACTCTTTTTGAGTGGTTGTGAAAAGTATAACTCTGTATAGTCCTTACGACAGGGCATGTTTGATTGCTGCATTGTTATCATATAAACTGTTAGGCCGAAGACGGGCCTTTGAATATGTAAAGTTCTCCCTTAAGCCACCTTGAATTAGGCAGATTTGCAACATTTTAAACTGGCACTTCATCCCTCTTTCAGCAAGCATCCTCTGCAGATTTAATGATCAGGAACATCCTTCTGATGCATGCTGGGAGATATGGCTGCAGGGTACAGACCACAGCAGACAGTGTGTCAGATGAGGCAGAACTTCTTGTTAGGGGTGAGTATGCTAAGAGTTCAGACTGCAGACATGATCACTATAAATTATCCTATGAAGGGACTGGAATGCATGGACTTGGGGGCGCTTCAGCAATGTGCTGTTCATTTTCAATTTCACGATCTCTGTCAGTTTTGCTTAACCTTTGTTTTGCCTTTGAGATGATGATGTAAGAAACCTATTCTTAGAAACAGACAAAAGCTAAAAGCTATATCAAAAACATTTGCAGTAATGAATGGCTGCTAAGTGGCAAACCAATTTAATCCCAAACTCAAAAGCATAGGTGCAGTGACATTGGTCACAGAGTCACGATTGCTCTGTGTCTGTGAGTCACGATTGCTCTGTGTCTGTGTGTACTTGTAAGCTGTATGTATACATATTTACACATATGCACGCACATATACACACACATATGTATCCACATACCTTTAAAATGCATGTGTATATGTATACATACACACACATTCTCTCTCTCTCGCTCTCTCTCTCTCTCACACACACACACACACACACACATATATATATGTGTGTGTGTGTGTATATATATACACACACACACATACAGCTTTCAAATCCAAAGCCAGCAGAACTTTCAGGCATTATGTTTTCCTCTTTCTCCCTACTAACTTCAAAATCCAACTTTCAAAATCAAGAAAACTTCACATGTAAAAGAGTATACAATTTTTAAATGAGAGGGATTTTTTTTTCTGAGCCTGGAAATGTCAACATTCAGCCTATTTGTGTAAAACTGACAACTAAGTATTTTCAAAATATGAGCCATCCCCCCAAATTCAGCAACTCTATGAAGTTTTGTCTTATTTCAATTAAGTACATGTATATAGCACAACTTGCCTTATTATTCCCCAAATGGGAAATATACATCTTAGCATGTATTTTTACTCCTCTTCCTTCTTTTTCCACTCTTTATTCTCTCAAATGTTCATTTTTCTTTTCCCGTAATTTGTTATTAAGTATCTTTTCTTTCATCATAAATTGTTATTTAGTATAGTTACTCATAGACAGTTTTCACAATTCTTGAATTGTGCAAAGTCACAAGTAATAAAACTATATTACTGTACACTGTACCCCCTCACTCAAATAGGTATAAAATTGCTTTCTTCTCTTGCTATTGTCTGCCTTAGTTATGTATATTAACTGTGTGCCCTTGACTAGTAATTTAGATTGATCCTCCTAAAATTTAAACTTTCCAGATGAATACTACAATTTAGACGCTGATAATATGAACCCAGTTTTTTTTCCTGTACTCTAAGGGACAATTTTAAATGGCAAACTACATATCCTGCTTTGTAAGTAAAATTAAACTCAACAGGGTTCAGAACATAATTCAAGGCCAACGTTGTCATGTTCTGCTCCCTTAGCCTTTGGCTTTATGCCTAGGAGATGATTAAATGCATTAATTTTGGAATTGCACCCAATAGCAATGTCAAACAGGTTGCTAGCACCAGAATATTTATGTATCAGTGAACTCGAACTTCCCCTTGAAGTGAGTACATTTCAGTCACCAATTTTTGATTATGTACTTGTATCAGATTTCCGAAATGAGGGAAAATAACTTTCTTTCCCTCGCAGTTAGTCTTGGAGACATGTTTAAACTAACGTGAGGGTTACGCTTCATCTGCCATCATCATTTTTACAATGAAAATGGCGCATGCTGTAATATTGCTTGATTTCTGTTGACTTCTGAGGGTGGCTTTACTCTGCATGTCTCCTGTCCTGCTCCCTCTACTCTCTGTAAAGGAGGAATAATCTTCCACTCTAAGAAGTAAGACCAAAGCTGCACACTCTAGAGTGAGTTTTTCTAAAGGCTGTTAAAACTCAGGTGCCAGTGTTATTATTTTATAAGTTAACAAAATGTGTGCGGGAGCAGTGAGGACCACCCCACTTGCAGAGCACCATAGATTAGACAGTTCCTTTTTTTCAGTGTTGATCACACCTGAAGCACACATAAGTCACAAGGAGTATGTTCTTAAGATCATATTCTAATGCTGACTTAGGAAAACAATCTCTATTCTCACGGCCTGAGGAAAGGTCCTCTCATTACCTTAGTTTTCATTAAAGATGGTCTCTGCCAGTCCTTTGTGCATCTCCGGGGGGGGGGGGGGTGAGGAGGTTGAGATAGGGATTTTCTGTGTATCAGCTCCAACTGTCCTGGAACTTGCTCTGTAGACCAGGCTGGCCTCAAACTCACAGAGATCCACCAGCCTCTGCCTCCCAAGTGTTGGGATTAAAGGCGTGCGCCACCACCACCCAGCTCCTTTGTGCATCTTAATGTGTCCTGAGCCAGGATTCCAAGTGAGTCCAGGTGTGGTAGATTTACCCCACTGCTCCTTCTTAGAATCAGAACGCTCCAGACTCCAGCTCCCAGCCTTGCTCTTGCTTTGTGTCTTAAGGGGGATATTTTCCCCCAAAACTTATTTTAATGTTTTGGTTTTCAATTTTGGTTGTAACTATTAATGCTATTTCTCATCTCCCTTCTACCATTACCATTATCCCAAATTTCTATATTCTATAAATAATTACATACACCATATAATCAATCATCTGCTTTCACAAATTTTGATTTCATTGAAGCAACATTATGATGGCACCATATGTAATCTGCAGAACAACAAAAATCCTAGCAGTCATGAATATCCTAAAAGAAGGTATTGTGCTAGAATATAAATATAATCAGAAACCAAATTATTTTCAGATATCTGGACACCATTTTCTTTATTTTGGGAAGTATATATAAAAGCAATAGATAAAAGAAGTCATGCCATGCTGTAGGAACACATAAAAGATCAAGAGAAGTCTATTCTGTTTTCCAGGGAAAGAGAGATAGGGCCTCAGGAAAGAGGTTTTGGGAAGAGACACACTACTTTGAAGACGCCGACACACTCAGGGAATATATGAAACAGCCTGTTGCTGTGAGACTGCTCCAGAAAGAAACATTCCTTTGTTACTCCATGTTTCATAAACCAATGATGTACACATTTCTCGCAGTAAACACCACAGTAGGAAAGTTAAATAAGACATGATCGCTTCAACTAGTATTCCTGGAGCCTGGGCCTGAGTCCCTTTTATTCTGCTCACAGGTAGAGGAAGAATTTAAGAAAATCGTGTTTCATTTAATTTCTGTATTTATTTTTAACATTTTCTTAATGAAAATGGTAAGTCGGGAAATTCTGAGTCAAACGAGACAGCATGTCTGTAACCTCGGCACTTACACAGTAAATGGGAAGAATTAAAAGCTCATGGTCAGACGGCTACACAGTAAACTCAAGTCCAGCCTCGGCTCTTTAAGACTGTTTCAAAGAAAATGAAAGAAATTATGGGAATAGTAAAAAAAAAAATCAGAAAGCCAACCATCTTCTAAGTCCTTCTAATACCTGAAATCTGTACAGCATCTTACAGACCTAGCTAGCATGTATTCAACTGAATTTGAGAGGTACGGACACCCCTGATTTATAACATGTTTGACCTCATGTAACTGATTTCAGGCATGTGCCTTTAACCCCACACCATTGCTTCTTTCTCTGAGAATTAAACTCATATTCAATTCAATTTTCTTGACTTTTCCTTTCAACTCAGTTTCATCTATTTTCAATTTTTAAACTTCAATAGTTTAATATTTCCCAGACTGCCTAGTAATTTTCCTTAACATTCTAATGCCATCCCAAGTGCATCTGATTTATGAGGTAACTCACCAGACTCTCGTTTATAAGTTGCTATGAGCTTCTTCCCCTGTCCATTCATCAGGCTGGTGGTAGCTGGGGTATGGGCCACACTCAGAATGAAAACATGAAGCTGAGGCCTCAGACCTCTAAACGTTCCACTTATGCTTTATATGGGTGACAGGTGCCTTTGTGGGAAGCACCATTCAAATGTCCTTGGATAAACTTTGACCTTACAAGAGAAGTAGGAGGAACTGGGAAGGACAGTGTAAGCATAGCAATGGTCCCAAGTGCACAATTTAGGGACCCAATAAAAAGAAAGTTATGGTCTGCCTCAGTCAAGACTGTTTAGAACTCCAGAAGAGTGATACTAAGTCATCATGCTAAGCACAGGGATCCTTCAGTCTCGGGACTCTGGGCAGTGTACTGCTTGCACACATGTGAAGACAGCTTCTGCAACTCTTAAATTCTGTATCACTCTAGGAAGTCAAATGGAGGGCATGGAATATTATTTAAAAATTTGTTCATAAACTTAGATACCTAGGGTCTCTGTACCAGCTTTTTATACAAAAATAATCTATTATTTTACTCCATGACACCTATGTTTTGACACCTATATTGGTCTGAAGCAAACATTATAGACATTTCTATCTTGTACATTTAAATTGTTTATTGCTCTCTGTGAGGTGTGTGTGTGCATGCATGTGTGTGTTTGTGTATGTGAGTGTGTGTGTGTGTGTGTGGTATTTGTATGTTAGCACCCATTTTGAGGTCAGAGGGCAACTTGTGGGTGTCAGTTCTTTCCTTCGATCATGTAAGACACAGAGACATGTAGGACTCAGTTCACCAGACGTGTTGGCCAGTACTGTTACCTTCAGAGCCATCTCACTAGCCCAATAGTTACAGTTTAATTCAAGATAAAAACATTTTTCCACTGTAAGATAGATGATGCTACCTAATAAGATGATTTATTTCCAGACAACTTCAAGAGACAGCTTTTTAATTAGTTTTAAAATATTATCCATTTGTATAGTTTTAAGATTGTTGAAAATAACATAATATCAGTTTATTTTTGAATGGGAAATAGTTTGATAACTTTGATTAAACATTGTCTACATTTACTCCAAGTTCTGTTATTTTGTGAGACTCAATAGGCAGAGAAAATGTTTGGGAATTTTCTGCACTTTTCTTTTAGAAAGGTGCCTGCACTGTCACTCCCCAAGCTCAGTGGAAACAACCTAAAATATTGTCAATTAACTTAAAAATAAACCAAACGGGGCTGGAGAGATGGCTCAGCGGTTAAGAGCATTGGCTGCTCTTCCAGAGGACCTGAGTTCAATTCCCATGGTGGTTCACAACCATCTGTACTGAGATCTAGTGTGCTCTACTGGCCTGCAGGCACACATGCAGGCAGAACACAATATCCATAATAAATAAATACATCTTAGAAAAAGAAGTAAACCAAACTTAATGTGTTCGTCACTCCTCATAGAACCACCCTTGATATATACATTGGTTTTAAATTGTTATTAATATCTGTCTTTCAGACTAGATTTTCTTTAAGAGCAAGTGTCTATCCTCTTACTCTTTCCAGAGAGTTATTTGCTAATCAGCAGAAGCTTTAAACTACAAAAGTGACATTTCTTTTGTCAATCAAGTATTTGGCATCTCGGCACCACTTTTGTTTTGGTTCATGGAAACCACAGTTGACAATGCCAGCAGAGCTGAAATGACTTCAGTAGCACACACTCATGGGCAGACACATCAGAAAACGAAACTGATAGGTTTGGAGGGGCCCAGGCAGTTTGGATGCTCACCTTACTAAACCTGGATGGAGGTGGGTGGTCCTTGGACTTCCCACAGGTCATGGAACCCTGACTGCTCTTCGAGCTGATGAGGGAGAGGGACTTGATCGGGGGAGGGGGAGGGAAATGGGAGGCGGTGGCGGGGAGGAGGCAGAAATCCTCAATAAATA
>NC_022012.1:5002610-5044065 GCF_000317375.1 Microtus ochrogaster | reverse complement strand
GGCGGGGAGGAGGCAGAAATCCTCAATAAATAAATAAATTTAAAAAAATAAAATAAAATAAAAATCTTTTGAAAAAAAAGAAAACGAAACTGAACAAATGAGGGGCAGTGTCAGCACACATAGTTGTCCAACTAAAAAAGTCTGAGTCTCCAGCATGTTGTGCACTCAGCGAATATGAAGTGCCTTCTTTCCCTCAGACCTTGACATTTCCACCAGCACATAGACCTCCTCAAGCTGCTTGATAGGAATGTGCCATTGTCCTGAAACAATAGCTATGACTTCTCTAGCTCACTTTTAAGAACATTCTAATCATTGTGTTTCATGTCATAGCTATACTCAAGCAAAAACTGTTTGAGAATCCCATTCCATTCTGCTTTTGGTCCCATATTTCTTATACATACATCCCAATATAAACATATTATCATCACATTTATATAAACATGTGAAGGTGAATGCTTAATATAAGAAGTTAGATTTAAAGATTGATTTTACTCCTTATTGACAGGGTTTGTACATTGTGCCAAGTCAATGATGGGATGGTTCTGAGTAAAGGTGCTTTTTTATACCATAAGAAAGAACTCAGCCTTTTGTCATAGATGCTCAGAGAAGAAACAGTATCCAAAGGGAATAGGGATGCACTAAGGGAGACCATCAGAGAGGCTTGTAGATGAGTGAGGCCAACGTTTTCTTCACACAGAGCCACAGGACACTACAATTGCAGTCCCAGTGAGAAGAACAAGCAATGGTGGAGATAGAAAAATGGGAAGGGAGGTAGAGGTAGAGACCCAGAAAATCAAAGAGAATCCGCTGAATCTACATGGTATCATGATCCTTTGACTATGAAAAACGGCAGAGAGAAAGCAAATGTGAATTCTAGTCTTAGTGTGAAAGTGGCCCATGTCTATATTCTGGTTGGACCAAGAGATAGCATCAGGGTGATTTATCATGCCCCATCTTCACTTTGAAATTTGGTCAAGTAGAGATCATAAATTATATACCTCCAACTAAGAAAATTAATTATGCTGTCATGGTCACTTTCGATAACATCCATTTAATGTGGTAGGTATAAGGGAAGTTAATTATAAGGAAGGGAGCAACAGTTAAGGGTCCTCTACAAATATGCAGTAAGCAAAGTGTCTTTAAGGTCATGGAGGTTATAGGCTTTCTTATCCCATAAGAAAGAATACATGTGGAAGCCAGGATCAATCTTTGCTGTCATTCCTCAGGTGCTCTCCACATTTTTTATTTGAGATAGAGTCTATTCATTGACCTGAAGCTCACTGAGAGCTATACTGGAGTGGGTATGCTAGCCTGAGCACTAGCAGCAAACTACAGACGTGGATAGGGAATATAGAAGAGGGTATTTGCCATGAAATTGTGAAGAATCTGCTAAAGACAGAGCTATCAGCCAGAAAATCCAAATGAATAAGGTCATGGGGACAAATACAAAAGAAGCTTCAGTAGGGAACAACTGGGTAAGGGAGAAAAAGACCAGACAGACAGGGACCACTGGGCAACAGATAGTTTAGTGGCATCTCGGTGAACATGGGAATCTGGGCTTGAGCCCCAGAACTTAAGTTAAAAAGTGAGTTGCGTTGAAGCACATGTGTTATCCTTGTGCTCTGGAGGTAGAGGCAGGATGATTCCTTGGTCTTCCTGTCCAGCCTGCATAGATAAATCAATGAGCTCCAGATCAATGAATAGACTCTATCTCAAATAAACAAGGTCAAGAGCACTTGAGGAATGATAGCAAAGCTTGATCTCTGGTTTCCATATGTATGCAAATACATGTGCAAACAAACTCCCAAAATACACAGACTTGCACCGGCTACCCACCACTCCCACCAACAAGTGAAATAAGAAACAACCTATATACCCTTGGATTTAGTGATTTGGAAGTCATCGACGGCCATGGCAAAGGCAAGTTTAGCAGAGTGAAGAGTAAAAAGCAAAATTCCTGCAGGACAAGAGAGACATGCAGGAAAAGTAAAAGGAAGCAGCTTAGAAAAACTGGAGGTTTTAGTCACATAGACTTGGTCACAGCTTCACACACAAGGTCTTGCTAAATGTGCTTGGCCAACTTGTTTAATTTAAACTTCACTCACTCTCCATTCATTAATTAAAGGTTGTTCTTCAAATATTTATAACGCAAGGGCGGAAGAGATGGCTCAGCAGGCAAAGGGCTTGTTGCACAAGTGTGAGGTTTTAATTTGGATGTCCAGCACAAAATTAGGTGCACTGATATACAACCATAACCCCTGGACTGAATACGTTAGAGAGGAGTGGGTACCTAGAGATTTCTGGTCAGCTGTACTAGCCAGACTGATGAGCTCCAGGTTAAGTGAGGGAATCAATGAGAGGGAAAGTAACTGCAGAAAATACCTCTGGTTTTCACACATACACAGAGAGAGAGAGAGAGAGACAGACAGACAGACAGAGACAGAGACAGAGAGAAAGAGAGAGAGAGAGAGACAGAGAGAGAGAGAGAGATTCATATGTGTTAAGTGCTCAGCTGAGAACTAGGGAATGAGAGACATATTCCTCCTGTTTTTGCTACATGTCAAGTCCTGACACAGGCATATGGCTCTAAGCTCAATTATAACAATAAAAACAGTCAGCTCACAGTTAGTAATATCTTCTTGTATGCCAGTCTCTGCATTAATGAGTCCATGTGAATTATTTGACTTTCTTCACTCACCTTATCCTACAAAAACAATGACAGAAGTACTAGTTTTATCTTCAGAATACAGATAAGGAAACTAAGGCACAGAAAAACTTAGAAACATGTTGAATGCCACCCTCACTGGGCCAGTACAGTACCCAGGATATGACCTCAAGACCTTCCCTTTCCCTTAGTGTTGTGCCCTCTATAGTTAACAGGCACATTGTCTCCATACCCTTAACCACTGTAACCACGAGGCCCACATAGTGTAGTTTCACCATGCTGATATTTAGAAAAGTAGGAAAGGTGATTACTGGGAACATGGAAAATGAAAGTATAAAAAGAGAGATGGGAGAGAGGATAGCGGGACAAATTTTACCTAAGAGACAGAGGATTTTCATCAGGGTGCTAAGCCAGGGAAAGCTTCAAAAATATGGTGTTATTTGCTAAATCAAGAAAACCCACACATTTACATTTCCATGTATCTTCCAGCATAAGATGCTACATTCCTGAATCCTCTAAGGTGCCTGCTCTTTGAGCACCTGCCCAGGAGACATGACTGCTTGCAGCTTTCTATTTTAGACCTTGGCCTAAATAGTCACTGACCATACTGACAAATCTCGCCTTCTGGCCCCATATCTGGCCAACTAACTCAAATATCTGATTCCAGTGGCTGCTTTCTCAGTAAGGCATCTTAGCAGATGTAATGGCATAAAGCAATCCTTTCTAGATGAGATGTCTCCAGGAATGCTAAGCTCCGGGAAATAGGAGATCTCCTTCTGCCCTCTCTTTAAACATGTCTGCAATCACCACTCTAGTAAGACAAGAGCAAAACCCCCAAGTGCTCTGGGAAAAATTCACTGCAATTCATAAGCTCTTCTGACCACTTGCTACCTCTCTCCTGCCTAATTATGGTTCCTGGAACCAAAAGAACCGAAGCAAAACAGCACAGCCTTTTATACCAGGACGGGTGAACTTCAGGAAACCATCCCGAGAAGCTCCTGTCTTTGAGATCACCTGTTTGTGTGAGCTCTCTGCAGAAGCCATCCTCCCTCTTCCCATTTCACATGGCTGTACAGACAGAGCTTAAGCTAGCCGCCACTGAATAGCTACCCCTTCTGTTTTTCTCAGTACGATTCCCGGGACTGTCATTGAGATTGTTTGAGCAGGTCCTTGGTGGACTGAGTGGGAGTGTTTGAAGCCCAGAGTGAACATGCTTATAAGTGGAAATGTACTCTCCTGCCCAGTTTCCATAACCCATGTGTAGTCAGCAAGTACCAGGCTAGAAAGAGAAGTTCTGGACGTCAACCCAGTGGCTGGTCGCATCTCCAAAGAAGACAAAGGAACATTGGTAAGTCCACCAGAGTCTCTGCTCAAAAGTTCTTGCTTAGTCTAGCTCTTGTGCTTGGGTACTAGATTCTTAATTAACTTGCTTTTGGAGAGCATTGTCCTGTGTCTGACTGAGTCCTCACTTAACAAAACAAAAGCCATGCAGACCTAACAGAGAAAGGAAATGAAGTTAATGGAAAAAACTTAACTGCTGATTGGATTCTGCCCTCCCAAACACCTGGCAGGAGTAATGTCTCTGTCTCACTAAGTAATTTTTAATTTGGAATTACAAAGACAATTAGCTCTGTAATGAGTTAGAGCAAGGGAGGTGATATAGCAGTGAAGAAAAAAAACAAAACAAAACAAAAAACCCATAGCACCAGATGATGTCTGGAAAAGCCGAAATACATACATACATACATACATACATACATACATACATACATACATACATACATACTCATTCTTGGTAAAAGAACTTTTACAAGGTTTTTTATTCTGTTTTAATACTAAGCCATGTATAAATTATTGCTTCATGTGAACTAGGAGATACCAGCTTGCTACATTACCTGAAGGTTGGCAGTCCTGAGTGCAAAGGTCTCTACCCTGTTAGTGAGTTTCACCTTTATAATTAGGAATCAGATCTGGTGACTTAATACTAAAAGCAATGGAGAAAACTGACACCCGGGTTTAGAAGAAAAAAAAAACAGTTAATTGTAATAATAAAAATAAAAGGCTTTTCTTGATTCAAAGAGACAAATACTCATTAGATGAGGTAGGGAAGACTAGGTTAAGTGTTGCCAGAAAAGCACTGTGGAGAAAACTCCTGCCGGGCATGTGTTCCAGACAAAGGAAGGAGCCATGCATCCCTTGTGTCCTGACAGCCTGGTTTTGAAATCCCCAGGTACTGTAAGGTTCCTATGATAGCTATCCTTTCACTCAGCTGACACAGTATCAAATTAGGGAAAGATCCATATCGAAATTCTGTCTCATTCTGAGACAAGCTGGACAGTCCTGACATGAAGAAGCCGGCTAACACTTCTTCATTTAAACAAAAGCAAAACCAAACACAAAACACGGGAAAAGTGGAAAGAAAAATGAAAAGTGAGAAAAGAGGAGGGATGACAAGATGGCTCCATGGTGACAGCAGTAGCCACCTAAGCCTGGTGCCCTGGGTACCATCCTCTAAATCAAGAGAACAGCCCCCCAGCCCACCACATATACAAAATAACCATTTTTAAAGGGGTATGGATGATATTTCAGAACGTAATTCATTTCTCCGAGACTGCTGCTCTGTCGTAAAGAAAGTGGAAGTTCTTATAGTTGTCTCCAAGGTTAAGGAGAACCGCTTATCTTCACACTGTGAATAATCAGAACAGTGATCTCTGTTTACTCACCAGGCGACCCTTGCTCTTCCTATACTGACTGAAATACCCAATAATATCAGTAGCTTTCCTCTGCAAGCTCAATGACAGTGTGACGATGCACTCTGAATGTATCCAGAGCATTTTGACTGCCTCCTGGCCTCACTAAAGCACATCAAACTCACATACAGTCCGACGGATTGGCTGGAGAGCTGGCTCCGTTCTTTAGAGTGTCTGCTGCTCTTCTGAAGGACCCGAGGCTGGTTCACTGTAGTTTATGACAGCCTGATCTCAGAATCCAGGGGATCTGGCAGCCTCACTCACCTCCAAAAGCACCCACACACACTCGATAGACATACAGACATGCATAGGAACAAAACATTTAAAAAAAAACACTTGAAGATAGGACTGAGTAAGGAGAGTTTAAATGTATGAACTATATTTCACATAGAATTAGATGAGAGAAAAAAGCAACAAGCTAAAACTCGTCGTTCTAGCAGCACAGCCTTCATCTTGGTGCACATCACCAGTGTTTTCATCCAGTAGTGAATTTTGGATGAGCATCCACATCTTGCATGGTATTGACTTAAATCATACTGTTCAATGTTTGATACATATAAATATTGATTCCATAGAGGCTTACATAGGTACATATATGACCATGCCTCCAGCTTAGTGGGCAGTCACCATGACTCACATCACTGACCCAGCACTATGGAAGCTGAAACAGAAGCATTTTGAGATCAAAACCAGCCTGGTTACTTACTGAGGTCCTGTACTGAAAAGCAAAACAAACAGAAAAGTAGGAGCCCCTTGAAAATACTGGCAAGAAAACTAAAAGCTTTTAGAGTCATTGTAAAATAAAATAATATCATAAAATAGATAGGGTTTAAGCATTGAAATCAAGTAGTATGAGCGATTTTGACTCCCCAAAAACTATGTTTATTATTTCAAAACAGTCTAGGTCAAAAGTACAAATATTGATGGACAGACAGCTTTAGCAAATTGCCTGAGTTAATCATCTCTACCCAAGTGTCAGCTTACTTACCTGTCAGCATTCTGATTTGGTTATGTGTTCATTAATCACAGAAAACTACGGCAGGGAACAAGTCTGCTTTAATTACAGGTTTTGTTCAGGAGGCTATTGCTTCCCATAATTATTTCTTTTATGTCATCTCAAGGAATAAGACTGTTATTACTAAACTTCATTTAAAATATCTAATCATTCTTGCAAAGGCATTTTATCACCTAATCTACATGAATCGGTAAATCAGAGCTTGGGTATTTGTCTCAATACTTGGCTCACAGAATGTTGAGTCAAGCTAATGAACAGCATCCATCACACCCCCACTGAACAAGGTAGTCCACGTTACAGGCTTGTGCCATCCATCCATTAAGGGAAACATCTGCTCCACATTAACCAACTGTAGGACTGCTCTATCCCAGTGCTGGTGCGGGAGCTGACCATCCCCACCCTGCAGATGAGTTAATGGTGGCATGAAAATGTCCCCAGGTTTGCCATCGTGTGTGAAAGCAGTCATCTTTCACTCTGTGCTGAGCTCTAGACAAAAAGCGCATAGTGGGGAATTCTACACTTGCATCACAAAATTCTCACAGGCTACGCCATCAGTAACCACTGAGATGGTGCCTTCTCTACTGTAGGTAAGTTATTGCCTGAGAAGGAAAGCACGGGGATAAAGTTCTTGAAGGGATGATGGATTTACTAAATTAAAACTATGAAATTGATGATTCTAGATACATTTTGTTCAACTTTTGTTCAATTCTCTGAAGCATGTCCACAGTTTCAGGCATCTATCTTATAGAACATCTTGATTTCCAGAATAACTATCAGAAGCATTGAAACAATCATACCCAAAGTATATTAAAGACACAGATAACCGTTCTTTGTGCTTTTTGTTTTGGTTTTGAGATAGCATTTCATGTCTCAGATTAGCCTTTTACTTGTAATGTGATAGAAGTTTTGAACTTCTGATCAGACAGCTTCCACTTTCAAATGTTAGGATTATAGGTATGAGCCATCATGCCCACCTTCCCAAAATAAATAAATAAATAGATAAATAAATAAATCAGAGAAATCTTCCAAAAGTTTAATCTATGATGTTGTCAAATTGCAGTCACATTAAAGATACACCTTTATACACATGTTGTCTGACTTTGTAATTTGGAATAATAATTCCAAATTCTCCTCATGGTATGTTTGTGCAAAATAGATCACAGAGGTATATATAAATTATTCATAACAGAACAATAAGATTGGACAAAGTTAAGAGACCATATAGCTATATATTATTTTTTATCTGAATCTGTATTGCAGAATCATAACAAGAAGTGACAGCTTAGCAGCACTAGATTTATAGAAAGCTGTGCAGAAACGTGGGTCCCTGCATATTTTAGCACTTCATATGGTATTTTCCTACAGGAATTTTTTTAAATCATCTGTTCTCAATTTATGCAATACTGGCTTAATGAATGAATTTTCAGAGAGCATCTGGGTTGCTTGAAATTTTAAATAAGCAAGTTCAATATTTTTAATTATTCTTGACAGTGTGTACAATAGACCCTGAAATATCTATTTTCCATTTCAGAGAGATCACCTTCACCTTCGATGGATGGACTGCAACTTTTATGTCAGTATATGTAAAGTTATGTATGACTGGAATTCATGTACAGCTACATTAAATATTTATGCATACTCCATGGCCTGAAATTGTTGATTTATCTTGCTTTCACCTGAATTTTCTGATAATTGACAGGAAGTGTTTGTATTTTTTATAAAAAGAAGCAAAACAACTCCAGAACCAAATTTTTTCAAGAATGCTATGGAGCACCTTGAAATTTAAAAAGTGCCCATCCATAGATGACAGGGTGCACGTGCTTCTACCCAACCTGACTCAGTCACATATTCAGAGTTTAGCATAAATTCTAGTGAATTCTAGTTGGAAACACTAGTGTGGGGGAGGGTAGCTTTATTTTCCCTTCCACGTGGAGAATTTACTATATGGGCAAAGGCTTGCAGGAGAGCAGTAGGCAACAGTTTCCTGGAGGCAGTCATAGCATGGACACCCTGTCAACATATGCTGAGTGACAAGGGCACTTGTTGAGCCATTTGTCAATCACGGAGGTTAATAAGTGTTACCAAAGTCTATTGCGAAACAAACCATGTGTTTTAGTGAAATATACAAAGCCTCACCCTGAAATAGTTTTCTGTATCCTCAGAGAACTTCCTTCAAAGTGTCGGCCCTAAGATTTTCAGCTTCTTTCCTTTGATTTTCCTCCTATGTGATCCAGCACCTTCCAAACTGCACTTGGAAAGTATTAAATCCTTCTCATGTCTTCAAATCCCTCTGCTTTCTCACCAGATGACCTTCCCAGTGTTATCACCTCTCCTCCCCATCCAACCACAGGAGCCTTCTCCTTGTCCAGCATGCCATACTCAACAACACTTCAAAAATCCACCCACAGACGGTTATCAATCAAAACATGCTTACTCACAGAATTGACATAGCTGCCTGACTCATGGTTTATGGTTACGTTTCCGAACTAGATGTTCCTTCTGCACATGATTGTAATATGATTGTACTTTCCTAGTTGTGTTTATTGCTACCTGAATCTTTTTCACTCATTCACTTCTGGCCTTTCTTTTCTTATCCAGAAAGTAAAGTGGGAAATGACAGAAGCCACTTTATTCTATTATCTTATTCCCAGAGTCGAGAACCCAGGGAATGTTTTCTTAAAATTGCTGACCAATTACTCATTGTCTAAAGGAATGAACAATGAAGTTCTCTTTCCTAGAAAAAAAAATGTAGGGTCCAGATAAATAAGAATGGATAGACTATGACAGGAATTGGGCATGTAATTACTACAGATTTTTAATAATGGTCACTATGTCCTAGAACCTGTCACTAAAGCACTGACAGAAAAAGATAAAACTCAGAAGTGACGGCAAAAAGCCTTCAGCAATTCCTTTTGTAACCTGGAACTCCCATCTCTGTGAAGCTCTTGGAATATTTTTATTTGGTCCCTCCTACCTCTCGTATTTTCCCAATCTTTATGGCACATTCTCTCAAGAAATATCAATGCAGTATTTAAAACCAACTAAAAATAGCAACAAATGGTCTCTAGGCTGGCTACATAGATTATGTGGGAAAGAAATTTAACAAAGAAGCAAAACAAAAGGCTACATGTACTCTGAGATTTTATGTCCAAGTGAGGAATTTCTGACCTAGTTGTTGCTATCACAGATAGCTAGGACACAGCATCTCATTATCCTGCCCTCATTTCAGCTACAGGGATTCTATGCTGGATCCAAATTGCCAAGTATTGACCCCCTAACAGAGACATGATATCTCAGACAATTTATTTAATGTACTGAATTGGATGTCTCCCCACGTTGACTGAGTTAATAGGTATCAGCTATGCCAAAATTAATTCCTACATGAAAACTCTGACTTCTTTGGACTATTTATGTCAACTGCTAAACCCCACCATGTCTGTTTCTTACCACAAGTAAGCATTAGTCAGGAAGGAGCACATGTACTGGTGGGAGTCCCTAAAGCATCATTTGCTTTTTCACTTTGACTGGCTCTCAATGATGCTCAACATTGTAACTAACCCAGATTGATCTCTGGTCAGTCTTCAGGATGCCTCTCCTCAAGCTTCTCAAGCCTCTACTGGCTCTAGTCTTCCATCTTAGGATTTCAGTTAAAACTGTATAAAATGAAAAGAAAAATAAAGTCTTTCTAAAATCCTTTTCCAAATTACTTTCTGGTTCTACAATTGTTCTCCCAGAATCTCCAATTATGAAATTTTAGAATGGACCCTTCTAGCTCTTAATTTTCCTAGTAAGTTCTACTGAATCGAGTCAACTCCAGTCCAGGGGCCTTTACTATTTCTCCACTTCCAGGGTCATTAAGTACAAACATGTTGTCCCAGCAGTAAATCTCTTCAAGACCAATCTTCCTTTTTACCTTTTTATAGAATCGATGTTCCTTTCTTTACTCATTGATGCCATTTTTATCGCAGGTCTATTGCTGAAAAAAGGCATGGCATAGTCCAGAACCTCATGCTAAGATGTCCACTAAGCCTTCTCCTATCAAAAGTATCAGGGGTGGCATTTTATTTTTTTACATAGTATTTGCTTAAAATTTTTCAGGGTCAGTTTTTCAATGAGTTCAACAAGATACACAGTATTGAGTTAAGTATTTGTGGCATACTTTTCTTTGGTGTAAAAATATATTTTCAATAGTTCGTTGAAATTTGTGGCCGTAAATCTACATTGATTATAACATTATCTTTTTAGAGAGTCTGAAGTCTCTATCCAAAAGTGATATATTTTTAAACCATTTTAATGGCTTCATTGCATTTTTGCATTCATCTAAATGGTTGTTTACTTCTAGTTGGCCAGCTGTTCTGTCAGTTTTCCCAACTGGTTTGCCATTTTTCAATTCCAAAATGTTTATTTGCAGTAATTAGATATTTTTGGTGATTCCCTTTTCAGGTTGTTTATGTTAGTATAACCAGTCTTCTCAAAAATGGGGAATGATTCTAGCTTTTATCTTTTATAAGTAAGGAACGTTCTCAGCTATCCTGTATATGAAGTATACTCTGTAGCAAGCAATATTAAACCTGATTCCAATTATTGGCTTAAAAGGTATGAAATCTGCTCTAGGGTAAGAGGTTAAAACAAGTTTTTAATTGTCATATCTAGAGTCTCAGCTTTTCCTTCAAGGACTAAATTGTTTCACCACTCTACTTTGTTAGCCTTCCTGAGAAGCTGATTCCTACAAACATGAATTGGCTTCCAGAAATGACAGAGACTAAATCCTTTGTTGTACACATATACAAGGAGAAACTGGCCACACTTCCAAATGTGGTCTATACTGCTGTCTCCACTTGTCTAAGCAAATCAGCTTAGAACAGGTTTTCCCTCTTGAACTAGCACCTATCACTATAAATTGCCATGATCTGATTGACTTAAAGATGTATTTCTGAATCTACGAGTACCAATGACAAATGAGTTTGTCAAGACTGAGGACACCTAGTCAAGACAACTCACATAATAAGAGACGGGGGTAAGAACACCTTCCCTAGACCACACTGGGGCAGGTCTAGTCAGGCATATAGTACTTTTCATCTCTAAACAAAAACAAAACTGTCTGCGTTTTCACTGGCCCATCAAAACATTAAAAAGAATCTTCTGAGGTGTACATATTCTGTCAATATGAAATCATACAGAGCATCTTACACATGGTGGATAATAGAGTCGAAACTGAAATAGCATCTGCAAATCAGAGTCAAAATCAAACTGCAGATCGGATTTTGGAAAATCAAAAGCTTAGCTGCTACCTCTACTTTCTGAGACTGGGTGTTTCATTTTTGAAAGGGGTTGGCAGCACAAATTTACTGAGGAAGATTTAGAGAGAGGGAGATAAAACTTAGTGCAGTACCTTCTACTTTATAAGTAGGCATGAAATAGCTGTTAAGTTAAATAATAAAGGTGATAATTATGATGAGGGTGATGATGATGATGATCCGTTGTGAAACTATAAATTTCTTACAATATATTATAGAATCTGCTGTTGACATTACATGTTCTTGTTTATTTTTCAAAGTAGTTTTAATGTGATTCCTCAGATGCTGCTGTGGTGTGAGATTTTTTTTTTTTTTTCTAGAGGCACAATACAGGTATTAACTCATCCCCAACAGAAAACCAAGGACAAACCCACCAAAATAATGATTCAACTGAAGTAACCATTCAGCCAAAGTGCTGCTTGGCAAACCACTGAGTTTGTAGAGTTTACTTTAAGATAGTGAGACGGGGTTACTACTGAGAGCCTTCCTTCCTGGAGACAGTGTTTCAATCTGGAGGATTTTCTAGGTAACAAAAGTATGGATTATATTCATTAGCAAAAAATATTGTGAGAGTAAGTAATACTGTCTAAGTTACCAAGAAGTAAAAGGTCCACTCATTGCTACAGTATCTATTTATTGATCGCATGATAGTTTTTAATGGTAATATAATATAATACTCATGATAAGCTCAAAAATGCTATCGTATTATGCAATATCAAGAAACTAATAAACACCAAAGTTCAGAAATTTGCGTAGGTTCCCAAAGCTTTCACAGAAAAAAGTTAGGTCGTCCAGGATAGGATCTTCTGATTCCTTGCCTGACTCAATTTTTTAAATCATTGTAACTATTAACTATTAATTTCTCCTTTCCATCCTTGACTAACCCTGCTAAAAATAAGTTAGCTACTCTTCTGAGACTGAATACATTAGAAAAGACTCAACACAATTAAGTGAGTAAATAGTAAGCAACCTAAAACTTCCTCCCTCTTTGTGATGGATATTAGTGGCAGCAAATATCTAATGAAGACATAAAAAAGGCTCATCACAGTGCTGCAGGAAGCTGAACTTGGCCAGTCCAGTATGTCCACATCATATCAGTTTCCTGTATTAGAATAAACACTTAGGAACTGGAGAGATGGCTCAAGTGGTTAAGAGCACTGGTTGTTCTTTCAAAGGACCCAGGTTCAATTCCCAGCACCACATGGCAGTTCACAACTGTCTGTCAGTCCAGTTCCAAGGTATTTGACACCCTTGGACATACATACATGCAAAACCCAAATGTACATTAAATAAATAAAGTTTTAAAAAATATGTGACAGTGATGCATGCCTTTAATATCAGTACTCAGAGAGGAAGAGGCAGGTGGATCTCTGTGAGTTCAAGGCCTTATCTTTGTTAGTGTAGAGGCAAAAATCTCAGCTATCACTTGTTAACATTTGTTAGTACATATTACCATAAACCGTGCTACAAAAATCAATTATATTGTTGACTAAATATTATTTTTTGATCCTAGACATGATAGTTCACACCTGTGATACCAGCCATGAGGAGGCTGAGGCAGGAGGACTCCTGTGAGTTCCAGACCACTTTGAACTGCATATGTATATACGTATATACATATATCTTTTCTTCAAAGTTTTATTATTGTTTATTTTTTGTTCAGTCTATAGAAAATAATCCCCAGGCCAGTCTGAGCTACAGTAATAGTACCAACACACACACACACACACACACACACACACACACACACACGCACTATAAATACATAAATACATACAGATATGCACATATATACATATATCTTTCATTGAAAAGTTTTATCATTGTTTATTTTCAGTTGCGTCTATAGAAAATACTCCTTTGTAGTGATGGTTCTTTGTAGAGAAGCAAGTTACATGATGAAGATAAAATACTGTCTATAGAGTTCTTAGGTTTATTTATTCATACTAACCTAGTCCACAGGCAGTAGCTGAACCTGCTCTTTATTCTGTGTTTGAAGAACATGTGTAGGACTTCCTTTCTGTGAGTAATGGCCAAACCCAATTCCTTCCATCTACAGTATAGCTGTGTATGTTCAGTAGATGTGACCCTCTTATTTATAGACCTGAACATAGAACTAAGAGACATAAGAACATGATGTGGGAAGTCCTTCTGTATATGTGTTGCTTTTATTGGTTAATGAATAAAGAAGCTGCCTTGGCCTGTGGTAGGACAGAGTAAACCTAGGTGGGGAAAACTAAACTGAATGCTGGGAGAAAGAAGTAGGAAGAAGCATGTAGCCTCTGCCAAAGACAGACATGCTAGAAACTTGCCAGTAAGCCACAGCCATGTGGCAATACACAGGTTAATAGAAATGGGTTAATTTAAAATATAAGAGCTAGAAATACTCTTAAGTAATTGGCACAGCAATGATTTAAACAATATAGTTTCTGTGTGATCATTTCTGGAGTCTGGGCAACTGGGAAATGAACAAGTAGTCTCCCCAACAAGAACATAGTTCTTGTCTGGAGGGGATATGATGAAAGCATATTATATGTATAATTGAAAATGTCAAAAAAAGAAGTCATTTGAAATACTGTGGCATATTTGTATCAGATTTTCACTTTAGATTTTAAAGAATTTAAAAATAAGATAATTGGAGTCCTAGAAACTTTAGTTTTTCCTCTTAACTCTTCTCTGTGTATAAAGAAAAAGACCAGAATGAATAGTCTTGCCACATACAAAAAGTAAAAATAAACCTAATTATTTTATTATATAAAAATAATGCTTTACAGTGGGAAGTTTTTGAAAGAGGAAGTCTTAGGATCAGGCAGAACTTGTGATGAGTCAGAGAGTTCTAGATAGCTACTTGGCATAGTGTCAACTGTCCCCTAGAGGAGGAGGGCTCCTAGGTCGTCTCTGTGAAGCCATTGACAGAAAGCAACTCCATAGCCTGCTCCCCAACTTCTGCCTGAGACTGGCAGGATGGTGGGCAGGAATACCACAGGGAATCAGTCTAATCCATCTGACTGTGACCCCAGTGTCACCAACTGACTAACTTGACTGACTGTCCTGAACCTTGTCCTTCCTCCATGCTTGTGCCGCTCCACTACAAGAGCAGTACAGTGCTGTGAGCGGCATTTTCAGTGGCAGGAGTAAGGAAAATTTTCCCATTTAAGGTATAACTTGCTGATAAGAGAAATAATTGACTTGAACTGGATCACTCCAGTTATTTAAAAGTTCCAGGCTCTGCAATGCTGCCTAATCAGTGTCTTCAGTGGTGGGTCCTTGTTTCAGGTTACCAGCAGAATAATCAGCTTTGGCGGTTATGAGGCGACAGATCCTTTCCTGCTTGTAGCCTCAACAGTTCCTTCAGAAAAGACTTTTTTTGTTGTTGTTGTTGTTGGAAGGTACCAATTTCAGGTAGCTTCTTGGTTAGGGGTTGGAGATCAGATCAACAATCCTCTCAGCACTGGATTGACTCTATAGAGTCCTGAGAGTCTCTGAAGTATGATCAGAATATATTTCATGACAACAATGCTTTGCAATTGAGAAAGAAGGAAGGAAGGAAGGAGGGAGAGGGGGAGGAAGGGAGGAAAGGGAAGGAAGGAAGGAAGGAAGGAAGGAAGGAAGGAAGGAAGGAAGGAAGGAAGGAAGGAGAGAAAAGAAAGAGAAATTGTTACGTGAGCAATAGGAGTGAGAATGTCCTCAGCTGCTCCCCTGATAACAGTTCTCAGGAACCTAAAGGAGGGAGCACGGAGGAAGCAGAACTTGGCTTCTTGTTTGTTAGGGACTCCTCAGCTTGTGGACATAAAACAGAAAGTACCTGCCATTGATTTCCGGGCATTGATCCCTACTAGTCCTTATAAAATGTCCTGAGAGTCCGACAAAGTAAGTGGGGGCTTTCTCATATGTAGACACTAGCTACTGTCACAAATCCCTTGGTGCTGAGGCATTTTTCTTTCAATTATCTATTTTCAAAGATGCTTTCTGTAAACAGATGCAAAAGTCCTCTAAAAAATGTTTCCAACCTTAGAAAAATAAGAACTAGAAGAAAATGGGGCCATTAGGAGCTAAGTTTAAAAACAAAGATAGTTGATACATTAATATGCTAATGAATTCACTCCCTAAATATAAAGAGGAAGCTAACTGAGCTGGTAGTCAGCATATATTGTCTAAAAATATTTTCTTTACGAATACAGCACTGATAAGCCAATACTAACATAATAACAGTAAATTGTTTTCACCTTTATTAGAGCTGAAAATTATGGCTAATTTCTCTTAAGAAGGAAATCACACCACCAGATATTTAGAGTAGCGTTGAAGTAATATATTCATAAGAAATCTTTCATATTTATAAGGATTAGAAAAATTATTTTCCATAGGTTACAATGCTCCAAATTTCTAACATGGCTTACTGTGAAATCACTTTTCCCCCATTTGGTATCTATTCTGTCTTTCTCTTGCCCTTTTAACCCTGACTAAAACGTCATTAATGCAAATATGCTTTTAAAAAGAAAACATTACATACATTTCCTGTGCAATAAGATGTTTTGAAACATTTGCATTATGCAGCATTGCAAACTCAGAACACAGCTTCCTCCAACTTTACATTATTTTACAGTCCTTCCATTTGTCTGTGCTTCATCTTCTCTGTCACAAACATTTGCTGAGGGCCTAATAGATGTACAGTACCAATCTGGTTGTTCATATGAGTATAAATTTCAGAAAACCGATTGCAGTCAATGAAGTAACCGTTTGCATTCCTGACGTACTTGGAAGTGGCGGTCATTGCCCGTATGTCCGTGTGGAAAGTTTACCTCTGCCACCTCATTTTAACACGCTGAGTGCTGATCACTAATTGTCTCCCCCAGCAAATCCACTGGCCCTCGGTGGATGTTTCCTTGTTAAGCAGGTTATCCTTACAGCTGCACATACGTAACTTCCTCTAGAGCAGTGGCTGTCACTATCTTCCTAACCCTGTCATCTTTTAGTACAGTTCACATTGTGGTGAACCCCAACCACAAAGTTATTTTTGTAATTTTACTACTGTTAAGAACCACGGTGTAAATTTCTTTGTTTTCTGATGGTCCTAGTTGACCTCAGAGAGGTCATGAAACACAGGTTGAGAAACGCTGCTCTAAAGAGTAATCTGAAAATCATTTGAGAAGCAGCACTCACTTATACTGAGGACTGAAAAGAAGGGAAGCGCTGACTTAGTGCTTAGGGCACTGCCTGTTCTCCCAGAGGACCAGGTTCAGTTCCGAGCACCTACATGTTGGTTAACAACCATTTGTGATTCCAGTTTCAAAGGATCCAATGCCTTCTCTGATCTCCCAACAGTTAACATACATACATGTAGGTGAACACTTATATGCATAAAACAAAAATAAGTCCTTTTAAAAATAGAAATATACATAAAGAATAAATCTTAAATAAGGTGATTTCCCACCTACAAGTGACAAGTCAATGCATTTCTTTCTGGTATTTTCTTCTACATATTTGACAAATTACTATTAACTCATTTGTAGTTACATATAATTTTTCAATGTACTTTATTTAGCTCCATGAAGACTGTGTTGTTAAATAGACTTTAGTAATAGATTAATAATGGCTGACTAACATTGTATCACAAGGAGTTATAATTTGAATATTTCATGATTATCAAACAATCATTTGTTTATAATGGTTTGCAATTATGAATGAATAGACAGCATAGACATTACACTGGGTTCATAAATCTTTGCTACTGATTATTTTGCTACAAAATGTATTTTTGGGAAATAAATGCAAATAGAGAAAAGTTCTTGAAAGCTTATGAAGATTTATCATGGTATATATTTTGAATTAAATTATTTTTCCAGTTGAATAATAAGAAAATATTGAGTGATTATTAGCTATAGTCTTAGGATATACTAAACATCTTCCTAGAATTTTAGTACTCAGAGGGAAAATCACTTATTTAACAGAAACTCATTTCCCCATATGACCTTGGTCTTGCAAGTAAGCAGTTGCAAAAATATCCCTTGAAGAGACAAATAAATAGAATGCTAAAAATACAGCAGAATAAATGGTTTACTATGGAAGAGATAAAAAATAAATTTTAACCACGATTTCTTATATAAGCATATCACCAAAACTTCTCAACTTTTTGAAAAATATTTGAGGGTCCCTACCTCAAAGTTCCTTTAAAGAAACTCACAACAATAAACCATGTTGAAGCCTGTTCCTATTAGCCATTGTTGTCCTCAAATTTAATCTGTTTGAAGATACGTGAATCACACTCTCCAAGGACTTGAGTAGATGTCAGGCACAGCCGAGTCATCCTAAGGTTTCCTCACACACACGCCAATGGAAGCTGGAGGTCTTTCAAGGCTGTCTACCGTGTCTGGCCCTGGGACTGGGTTGCATAGGAGGGCTGGGAACAAACTGAATGTTTCTTTCTCCTCATGCCTCTGTCAAAATTCTTTGGAATTCCTGGCATAACAGTAGCCTCAGTATAGTCTGACTTGAAAACTGTCCCTAACTTCAGCCCTAACCAGTGCTGAAGAAGGGTGGATGAATATCAAAAGCTTTTAATGACCTCATGTCAAAAGTCAAACAGTGTTAGACACTTTTACTCTTATTGATAAGAGTCCAATGGCCATGGGACAACTCAGGTTCAAAGAAGGAAAGGCATAGATCCTGCTGCTCGGTGAAGGACTGAATTGTATTGCGCAGAAGGGAAGGGGATGGTGCCTCTCTCCGCATGGACTTCACCAGTTGTTCAGATGCCACCTGTCTTTACTGCGTACTTCACCCACACTTTTCTGTAACACACTTTCTCTTTCCTTCCTTCACTGGAAACTGTTTTCCATATTAATAGTTGAAGAACTGTCTGAGTAGTCCTTGCTACTTTCCAAAATCAGATTTTGCCCTCAAATCCATATTTAAATCTCAGCTGGGCTATTTATTAGTACAGTGACTATGACAAGTAATTTCTTTCATTAGAATGGATGTTCAGATTCCCTGTCCTAGAATAAAACCAAACATATGGTCTGAATAATTATCGAATGAATAGTCTCTTTCAGGTTCCTCCATCCCCTCTGTGAAATAGTAAACTAATAATTAATGTCTAGGAAACATATAGTATGTCCCCTTCATATATTATAAGGTGGTGAGAGTATGGTAGCTACTGGCATGATTGTAGTAATCACATAGAAATCAAGTTATTTACATAATTATTTTGTTCTTATAGATGCTTCCCTGTGCTCCTGTCTCTATAGTCGAACATCTTCTCAGATGCGTTCTTCAACATCTGCATCCCTCTCCTTTCTCTTCCTTACCATGCCCTTATCTACCTCTGCTGACCTAAGCACAGATATGTCTGCTACATTAGCACTCTTGCACAGTCTAGAATTATCCACACTAATAATTATATTCTTCACTTTACCCCTGCACACTAATTTTTCACTCAAAACTATCTCGCCTCACAAAAATAAGTCACAAATTCTGTCAATTGCCCTTCACAATACAAATCCCACTCCTGAGTCATCTTCTTGTAATAGCCCATGTTCTTAACTCCTTTTTCTAAGCCATTAACACCTTCCTTACTTCACCTGAACCACACATTGCCCACATTCTGTGTGTTTTTGGTGATGAGCAGTAACACATAACCAGAGCTCCTAGGCCTTGTCCTGGGTATTCAAAGCATGCCTATTTGTTCAGTTTCTCCTTCACAATGATTGGATCCATCTACGCCTGGAGGAAAACCATTGCTGTGTACTCTCGCTCACATTCTTCCATTACATTTCTACTCAAAGCCTTCCTTGATGCCCCCTGCCCGTAAGCTCACTTTCACACACACCCGGCCTCCCTTTGGAGGACCTAGATTCTTCCGTAAAGAAAATAATGATTGCCTTCTAGAAGGAGCTCTTGTGCTTTCTCCCCTTGTTATTTCAAAGCCATTCTGTGTTTTATTATTTTACTGTTTCTTCCACCACTTCACTTAGAGGAAAAATTGCCACTTCTTAAGGCTTTCCTTTGCCTCCTTTGTTCAAAATCCCGATTCTATCACCTTGATGTTAGAACTTCCAATCCTTAGTATTTGGTGACCTGTTCAGTGAAAAAAAAAAATACTCATCTACTGTCTCCTAAAAGTGTCAGGGTTTTAAAATGTTCCAGCTCACCATTCCTTTCTTTATTTCTTAGATATCATGATCATCAAATCCAGCAAGTTATATGCCATTTACATATCAATCCACAGATTAGTCACTTAAAATATCTCATTGTGTATAGTCTTCATATAGAAGCCACTCTACAACTTGCATAATTTACATTATGGAACATGAATATGACAACATGAAAACTGGCATTTCCTTTAGTCACAAAATTTTAGATAGATATACATTTTAGTGCCCTTAAAATTGATGTTTAGCCATAATTAACTAAAGGGACATTTCTCCTCAAATCATATTCTGATTATTTCTTGAAAACAAAAGCTACATGGGAGTAGACTAGTTGTCTCTGCTTTATACTATCCCTTAAAGACGAAGAGAAAATTATTCTGTGAATCACTGCTATTCCACTGCACCACCAATTCTAAAACAACTAAATAAGAATCTCCTTTGAATTTCCACAGAGGATTACGTATATGTCACTCTAGGTGGATGTCCTTACCTTTCTTCCCTACAGTACTGCTATTTCAGAACACTCTGCATCCTCTTGACCAGATCTGAGTTGCTCAATATAGCTCATTACATGATTTGCATGCTTAAGGTGTCTGAGCTGCAATATAGCTCAATCCACCTATAGTCTTTTAGTATAAATGGCATTGTGTCTGTTCCTGAAGTATTATTGCCTGCCTGTTTCTGCCTCTGCCTGTTATCTGTGATTGATTTTAGCAGCCCAGTTCATATTGACATTCATAGCTTTGTGTCTGCTTCTGATTATTTTTCCTTTTCCCATAAAATATAATGCTAATTGAAAGTTGCCTCCAGGCACAAAGTGTCAGAAAAAATATAATACATAATTAAGTTCCCCACAGAAATTCTAGAAAATAACTTGTATCCCATCAGTTTCTGCTGTCTATTTTCATTACTGAGTATGTATTTCATTAAGATGATCACATCATTTGATGAGAACCACATTGGGAATACAATGTCTTGCGGTTGACTATAATGATTGGTGCTTAGCTGTATCCACTGCTTTTCCTATAGGTCCCCCAGGCCCACCTGGGGTGGTCATTGTGGAGGAAATCACAGAAAGCACAGCCACTCTTTCATGGAGTCCAGCAACTGACAACCACAGTCCCATCTCCTCCTACAACCTGCAGGCCCGCAGCCCCTTCTCCCTGGGCTGGCAAACCGTGAAAACAGGTAAGAGGTCCTGGCACAGTGTCACACACAAAACCAGCATCTGGAGGCACCAGGTGCACTTGCTTAAAGCTCACTCATGATCATTTGTCAACTGCAGAAATGCTTTATTATTCTTTCCACATTGATCTCTACCGTGGATTCTTTCCCTGTGCCCTCTAAAAGCAACCTCTCTTCCTTTCTTCTGTTCATAACTTGCAAAAAAGAGACAACATTGAGGCTCTGTTTGTATGATGAACTAACTTTCAGATTCACAAAGAAGCTGTAAAAATTTCACTGCACAAAAAGCCCCCATGGAGCCACTCCCCAGCTTCTTTCAATTATCATACTGCACATGACTTGACAACAGTTATCAAACAGAAGTGACACTGAGCAATGCTCTTGGGTGGAATCCAGGCCTCCCTGGGAATTCATGAGTTTGATGTACAGTTGTTCTCAGGGTGCAGTGCTAGGGAATTCTTCACATTAGGTTTATAGATACCTGTCCCCATAGGAGGGTTGGGATACAGAATTGCCCACAATCCCAGAAGCTTCTACTGTGGCTTTATAATCCTGTGCCAGTTTTATTTATAAAATGAAGAGCTAACATAAACTGTGTGTCTAAAAGCAGTGCATTATTTTAATGTCTGTGTTTAACATGGTTTCTGCCCTAGTTTCAGTATTTAAAAATTATTTTCATCACGAGTGATTTCCTTTGAATGTTACAACACTAACCTTGTCCAAGCTTTCCTATGTAACTGGAAGTGGTGGCAAAGGATATTTATTAAAAGTCACACTCCCCAAGGGCTACTAGATAAGTATTTAGTATCATGTTTGAATAGACATTAAGAATAGAAGAGAGAGTTAAGAATAGAAGAGAAAGTGAAGGAATTGTCTGCACAGACTGGGGATGAGGGTTTCTGTTGTATTTTTTTATTTTATTTTTTTTATTAAAAATTTCCACCTCCTCCCCACCTCCCTTTTCCCTCTCCCTCCCCCCACTCCCCATGCTCTACTCCCCTCCCCCTCCCTCTCCAGTCCTAAAAGCAATCAGGGTTCCCTGCCCTATGGGCAGTCCAAGGTCCTCCCCTCTCCATCCAGGTCTAGGAAGGTGAGCATCCAAACAGGCTAGGCTCCCACAAAACCAGTACATGCAGTATGATCAAAACCCAATGCCATTGTCCTTGGATTCTCAGCAGCCCTCATTGTCCACCATATTTAGAGAGTCCGGTTTTATCCCATGCTTTTTCAGTCCCAGTCCAGCTGACCTTGGTGAGCTCCCAATAGCTCAGCTCCACCATCTCAGTGGGTGGGTGCCCCCTTCGCGGTCCTGACTACCTTGCTCATCTTCTCCCTCCTTCTTTTCCTCATTTGGACCTTGGGAGCTCAGTTCATTGCTCCAGTGTGGGTCTCTGTCTCTATCTCCATCCATCGCCAGATGAAGGTTCTATGGTGATATGCAAGATATTCATTAGTATGGCTATAGGATCAGGCCATTTCAGGCTCTCTCTTCTCAGCTGCCCAAGGACCTAGTTGGAGGCATCTCTCATTTTAAAGTTAATTCAACTGCTTAAAAGTAAAATATAAAAATCAAACTAGACTTGATGGGAGATCAGTAAGAGGACTGCAACACATTTTAATCCAACTTTGTCTACATAAGAATCTTGAGGCCAAATGAATGACATATCAAAACCCTATCTCAACAACAGCAAATAAGTAATGTGAAAATCATCAAGATGATGTATGAGTTCATTAACAATAAAACTAAAATGCAATACTATGACTATGGAATAGTCTATGTAAATGACACTTTAGCACAAGCTCTCATTACAATTATGTGGAAAGAAAATGTGTTTTCTTACAGAACATATTTCAGATCTTACTTGATAATAAGTTGCTGCATGAACTTAGACTTTGCTGTGGTTAGTAATACACTGTGTTGTATGTATACAGATGTTTCTCATTTCTATTTAAAACACTAGCCTTGTTCCTGGATCCACCATATGCTTGTTCAGCAAATATAGCTCCCCAAGGAATAAGAGGAGTTATCTGGGTTGATTGACATAGGAAGACCACAAATTCAAACTTCATGAGCAGATTGATTCAAGGAAAGTGAGCTTATAATTCGCGATCCTAGAGAAGCTAATTAGAAGGTGAATCCAAAGACAAACATATAGGCATCCTCCTGAATATTAACCTTCATCAGGCGATGAAAGGAGACAGAGACCCACATTGGAGCACTGGACAGGAATCTCAAGGTCCAAATCAGGAGCAGAAGGAGGGGGAGCATGAGCAAGGAACTCAGGACTGCGAGGGGTACACACACACACTGAGACAATGGGGATGATCCTTCGGGAATTCACCAAGACCAGCTAGCCTGGGTCTGAAAAAGCATGGGATAAAACCGGACTTACATAGCGGACAATGAGGACTACTGAGAACTCAAGAACAAGGGCAAGGGGTTTTTGATCCTACTGCACATACTGGCTTTAAGGGAGCCTAGGTAGTTTGGATGCTCAACTTACTAAACCTGGATGGAGGTGGGCGGTCCTTGGACTTCCCACAGGTCAGGGAACCCTGATTGCTCTTCAAGCTGATGAGGGAGAGGGACTTGATCGGGGAAGGGGGAGGGAGATGGGAGGCGGTGGGGGGGGGCGGAGATCCTTAATTGAATAATAAAATTTAATAAAAAAAAATAAAACAGAAAAAAAAAAGAATTCTCATACACTGTTTGCCAGGTCGCCATCTTACCTTTCATGTGGTTGCTCAAAGATTTTGTTTTGCAGCTACTGAAAATGATCATTGTGTATCTGGTGTATTCTCATACACCCCATCCTCCTGCCACTGTTTGTCACACAGACTATTCAACTTCCTCTGGGAGAGATGCTTAGTAGTTCATACATATTTCCTGATTCGCTTGATAATTTACTAAACCATTTTGTCTTATAGTGTACCTACTATAGCCATGAGTTCATGCTCTTTATTTAACTTACTCTCTGATTCCTGCTTATCTTTTTGTTTTTATTTATTTATTTTTAATGTGTCTGCTTATATAAGAGTTGGAGAGATTAGGAAGAAAAGTTGGTTTGTCTTTGTTGACAAAGCTCTGCTAGAAAGCTATATTTTTATCTTCTAAAATAATTTGAAAACTAGAGACTTTCAAGTTAGAGCTCTGCTTTAACTGTCTTCAGGAAGTAACTATTTTTTTAAAAAAAAAACTATTGTTATGGTTTACTTATAAAGAAATACATCTTTCAGAATTATACCAGTATCAATATTCCTTTTTTTCTATGCTTCATAGTGTGAAGGATCTAGCAGACTGATTCCTCATCTATCTGACTTCTTTGTCCAAAACACAATACCCATTGCAGTAGTGGTGAAGTCATGCCAGCCTAGGGCAAGTCCATGAAGGAGTCCTCAAATTCTAGGTGATCCAAACCAGTGGCTTTAGCCCTGTCTATAATCTAGCCATAATTCCTTATGGGTGCAATAACTTGACTGATGAGTTATTTTCATAAGTGCTCTCATAATCTAATATAGTTAAAGTCAAAACAACTTCTAATCCTGGCATATATATTTGGATAAAAGATGATTACACAGTTTTTAACCTTTGATAAATGAATGTAACTTATAAGCTTTTGGAAACATTTAACATTCTTTTATGTGCCAAAATGAAAACAAATTCCTTACTTTCTGTTAGTTGAAACAAAAATTTGACGATAGGCCTGCTAACCAAGAGTATCTTAAATTGACTTACAAATTCACATCTTATAATTGACTTATAAATTCTCCCTCCTGAAGGGGAGGTTCAGTGTTAAATAAGAATAGTGTGTATAATTGGAAGAAAGTATTAAATAATCTTTGGCAAAAAGTTCATCTTCAAGTCCTATTTCCATTTAAGCATATTTATTGTGCCTTAAAATTATGCTGTCATTTACGCTTCTGAGAATTCTAAGGTGACCTGCTTTGCATTTTCATATGCTTACTTATGATTATCAAAAAATAATCTTTGATCTTTGCATAACTTTAGGATGTTTCTTAAGCATTTATCATTGGTTTCTATTGTCTGTCTGTGGATATTATTTCCATGAGATGATTGGTTGATTAAACTTTTCAATTTGACAACCTTGTCAAGTATTTTATTAACTTATTGGATGTGATGTTTTTGCTAGGAAACACATTCCAATGGGATTCTCCTCTTAGTCACTTCTTGGCTGCCTTTAATCACTGCTTTATTTTTCTCTGTGAAGCATGTGTTTTCTTTGAAAGCAACCTATGTCCATGCCTCTAGCAATGATATCTTTATAAAAAAAGGCGCCAACAATGCTTTTTAAATATTCTTAACTGCTTAAAATTGTCCATTATCCTTAATATCTTCAGTATTGAAAAATCAAAATCCTGTCTTAATGAAGACAACTTTGTTTGCAATTTATTTTATTTGCTTATGAATATTAATACCGATAACTGACATTTTTGAAAGTATTATATACCCTTTATAAAAGGCAATAAATTTAGAGTTATCTAATCAATTTTGTTGTAAGTTGGAAATTGATTGATTGATAAATTATGATTAAAATAGTAAAACATGAAGCTGGCTAGATAGCAAAGTGGGTAAGAGAACTTTCTGCATAAACTTGGGGATCTGAGTTCAAATGCTCAGCAAACATACAAAAATTTGAGCATGGCTGTAAATCCTTATAACTCCAGTTTTGAGGGATGGAGACAGGTAGATGCTCATTGTTCAATGCCCCCACACACAAATGGTGAGTTTCTAATTCATTGAAATACCTCATCTCAAAGCAGTAAGGCTTTGAGTGAAAGAGGAAGGTCACCTGACATTTTTCTCTGTTTGCAATATGTGTATGGTATATACACAGGCACACTAATATACACCACCTGCACGATACTCTCTCTCCCTCCCTCCCTTTTCTTCCCTCCCTCCCTCCTCCCCTCACACACACACACACACACACACACACACACACACACACACACACAATCCTGGAACATATCAATTCTAAGAAAATAAATATAAACTGAAGAAGAATATCAAAACCCAACTATGGAGTACTCATAACAAAGATAAACTAGCCAAAGAAGGCAGAGAGAGAATAATCTCTGAAGTAAAAATTAAAGTCAAATACAATAACCTTCTGGAAAACAGAGAGAATACCAAGTAAGCAAGAGCAGTTAAGTGTGCTTGTGTTGCTCATATGTCCGCTAAAGTTTGACACTGATCATTGGTTTTATTTTTTCTTTTCTTTTTATTTTATTTTTTATTACTTTATGAATAATATCATTCAAAATTTTCACTTCCTCTCTTCTTACCACTTCCCTCTCACTTCCCCACTCACCCCCCCTTCCTCCCACTCCTGTCCTAGAGAGGGCAGGGTGCCCTGCCCTGTGAGAAGTCCAAGGCCCTCCCCACTCCATCCAGGCTGAGAAAGGTATGCTTCCAAATAGACTAGGATCCCAAAAAGCCATTACATACAGTAGAGACAAATCCCAGTGCCAATATCATTGGCTTCTCAGTCTGCCCCAATTGTCAGCCACATTCAGAGGGTCCAGTTTGAGCCCATGCTCATTCATTCCCAGTCCAGCTGGAGTTGGTGAGCTCCCATTAAATCAGGCACACTGTCTCAGTGGGTGGACCAACCCTTCATGTTCCTGACTTCCTTGCTCATATTCTCTGTCCTTCTGCTCTTCAAATGGACCTTGGGAGCTCAGTTCAGTGCTCCCATGTGAGTCTCTGTCTGTTTCAGCAGGACGAAGATTCTATGATGATATTCAAGATAGTAATCAGTCTGATTAAGGGACAAGGCCAGTTCAGGCACCCTTTCCTCCATTGCCCAGGGTCCTAGCTGGGGACATCCCCGTGGATACCTAGGAACCCCTATAGATCCAAAACTCTTGCCAACCCCAAAATGGCTCCCTTAATTAAAATATCTTCTTTCCTGCTCCCATATCTGTCCTTCTTCCCTCTGAACCATTCCACTCCCCCAAGCTCTCCCCAACACTCCCCTTCTCCCTTCTCTCTCCCCTCTCCCCTTCTCCCCACCCCTACCCTCACCCCAATGCTCCCAACTTTTCCCTGGCAATCTTGTCTGCTTCCAATTTCCAGGAGGATCTATATTTGTTTTTCTTCGGGTTCACCTTATTACTTAACTTCTCAAGGATGGCAAACTATAGGCTCAATGTCCTTTGTTCATGGTTAGAATCCACTAATGAATGAGTACATATCATATTCAAATTTTTGGGTCTGGGTTATCTCACTCAGTAAAGTTTTTTCTATTTCCATCCATTTGTATGCAAAATTCAAGATGCCATTGTTTTTTGTTATCTAATGTGTAGATGTGCCACACTTTCTTTATCCATTCTTCCATTGAGGAGCATCTAGGTTGTTTTCAAGTTCTGGCTATTACAAATAATGCTGCTATGAACATAGTTGAACAAATGCTTTTATAGTATGATTGGGCATCTCTTGGGTATATTCCCAAGATTGGTATTGCTCAATTATGTGGTAGGTTGACTCCCAATTTTCTGAGAAACTGCTACACTGATTGCACAAGTGGTTGCACAAGTTTGCATTCCCACCAGCAATGGATTAGTGTTCCCCTTAATCCACATCCTTTTTAGCATAAGTTATCATTGGTGTTTTTGATTTTAGCCATTCCAACAGGTGTAAGATGGTATCTCAAAGTTGTTTTGATTTGCATTTCCCTGATAGCTAAGGAAGTTGAACATGTCCTTAAGTATCTTTTTGCCATTTGAAATTCTTCTGTTGAAAATTCAGTGTTCAGTTCAGTACCCTATTTTAGTTGAGTTTTTTTGTTTGTTTGTTTGTTTTTTAGAGTTTTAGTGTCTAGTTTCTTGAGTTCTTATATATTTTGGAGATCAGATCTTTGCCTGATGTGGGGTTGGTGAAGATCTTCTTTCATTCAGTAGGTTGCCTTTTTGTCCTTCGATTTTCTGTGTCCTTTGCTTTACAAAAGCTTCTCAGTTTCAGGAGGTCCCATTTATTCATAGTTGCTCTTATTGTCTGTGTTACTGAGGCTATATGTAGGAAGTAGTCTCCTGTGCCCATCTATTGCAGGCTACTTCCCACTTTCTCTTCTATTAGGTTCAGTGTGATTGGATTTATATTGAGGTCTTAGATCCATTTGGACTTGAGTTTTGTGCATGGTGAATGTAATGGATTCATGTAATGAATCTATTTTCATTCTTCTACAGGTTGACATCCAGTTATGCCAGCACCATTTGTTGAAGATGCTTTCTTTTTTCCATTGTATAATTTTAGCTCCTGTGTCAAAAATAAGGTGTTCATAGTTTTGTGGATTAATATCTGGGTCTTCAATTTGATTCCATTGGTCAATGTCTCTGTTTTTATGGCAATAGCAAGCTGTTTTCATTACTGTAGCTCTGTAATAGAGTTTGAAGTCAGGGATAATAATGTCTCCAGAAGTTCCTTTATTGAATAGGATTGTTTTAGCTATCATGGGTTTTTTGATATTCCATATAAAGTTGATTATTGTTCTCTCAAGTCTGTGAAGAATTTTGTTGGGATTTTTATGGGGATTGCATTGAATCTATAGATTGCCTTTGGTAGAATTGAAATTTTTACTATATTGATCCTACAGATCCAATAGCATGAGAGATCCTTCCATTTTCTGGTATCCTCTTCAATTCCTTTCTTCTAAGACTTAAAGTTCCTGTCAAACAGATCATTCACTTCCTTGGTTAGTGTCACCCCAAGATACTTTATGTTATTTGTGGCTATCCTGAAAGGTGATGTTTCTCCGATTTCCTTCTCCGCTTTTTTATCCTTTGTATATAGAAGGGATACTGATTTTTTTGAATTTATCTTGTATCCTGCCATATCACTAAAGGTATTTATCAGCTATAGGAGTTCTCTGGTAGAGTTTTTGGGGTTACTTATGTACACCATCATATCATCTGCAAATAACGAAAGTTTGACTTCTTCCTTTCCAATTCAAATCACTTGGTCTCCTTATATTGTCTTACTACTATTGCTAGAATTTCAAGCACTATATTGAAGAGATATGGAGAAAGTGGACCACCTTGTCTTGTTCCTGATTTTAGTGGAATGGCTTTGTGTTTCTCTCCATTTAATTTGATGTTAGCTGTCGGCTTGCTGTATATTGCTTTTATTATATTTAGGAATGATCCTTGTATCCCTAATCTCTCCAAGACCTTTATCATAAAGGAGTGTTGAATTTTGGCAAATGCTTTTTTAACATCTAATGAAATGATCGTATGTTTTTTTTCTTTCAGTTTATTTATATGATGGATTACTTTGATAGATTTTTGTATGTTGAACCAGCCCTGCATCTCTGGGACGAAGCCAACTTGATCATAATGGATGATTTTTTTGATTTGTTCTTCGATTTGCTTTGTCAAAATTTTATTGAGAATTTTTGCATTGATGTTTTTGAAAGAGATTGGTCTGTAATTCTCCTTTTTGGTTGAGTCTTTGTGTGGTTTTGGTATCAGCTTCATAAAAAGCTTTGGTGTAGCTTCATAAAAAGAATTTAGTAATGACTCTTCTGTTTCTATTATGTAGAACACATTAAGGAGTATAGGTATTAGCTCTCCTTGGAAGTTCTGGTAGAATTCTGTACTAAAACCATCTGGTCCTGACCTTCTTTTTGGTTGGGAGGTTTTTGATAATGGCTTCTATTTCCTCGTAACTTACAGGTCTATTTAAATTATTTTCACCTGGTCTTGATTTAATTTTGGAATATGGTATTTACCAAAAAA
Source organism: Microtus ochrogaster (assembly GCF_000317375.1). Lineage (NCBI taxonomy): Eukaryota > Metazoa > Chordata > Mammalia > Rodentia > Cricetidae > Microtus > Microtus ochrogaster. The sequence continues at coordinate 5,014,249 of NC_022012.1, read as the reverse complement.
TTGTGCATTTATTTTACATTTTCCAATTTTGTGGCATACTGGCCTTTGTTATAAGACCTAATGATTCTCTGAATTTCCTCAGTGTCTGTAGTTATGTCCCCCCCTTTCATTTCTGATCATGTTAATTTACGTGTTCTCTCACTGCCTTTTGATTAGCTTGGATAGGGGTTTGTCAATCTTGTTGATTTTCTCAAAGAACCAGCTTTTTGTTTCATTGATTCTTTGGATTGTTTTCTGTGTTTCTATTTTGTTGATGTCAGCCCTCAGTTTGATTATTTCCAGTCTTCTACTCCTCCTGGGTGAGTCTGCTTCTTTTGTTTTTTTCTAGATCTTTCAGGTGTGCTATTAAGTCTCTAATGTGAACTTTATCCATTTTCTTTATGTGGGCTCTTAGTGCTATGAACTTTCATCTTAGCACTGCTTTCACAATGTCCCATAGGTTTGGGTATGTGTGTCTTCATTTTCGTTGAATTCAAGGAAGACTTTAATTTCTTTCTTATTTCTTCCTTAACCCAGGGCTGGTTCAGTAGTTGACTGTTCAGTTTCCATGAGTTTGTCGGCTTTCTGGGGATAGCAATGTTGTTGAATTCTAACTTTAATCCGTGGTGATCCTATAAGACACAGGTGGTCACTAAAATTTTTTGTATCTGTGGAGGTTTGCTTTGTTACCAAGTATGTGATCAATTTTCAAGAAGGTTCCATGAGATGCTGAGAAGAAGGTATATTCTTTCCTATTTGGGTGGAATATTCTATAGATGTCTGTTAAGTCCATTTGATTCATTACATCTGTTAGTTCACTTATTTCTCTGTTAAGTTTCTGTCTGTTTGACCATTGGTGAGAAAGGAGTGTTGAAATCTATTAATGTGTGGGGTTTGATGTGTGATTTGAGTTCTAGTAATGTTTCTTTTACATATGTGGGTGCTTTTATACTAGGATCATAGATATTCAGGACTGAGACTTCATCTTGATGAATTGTTCCTGTTATGGGTATAAAGTATCCTTCTCCATCTCTTCTGATTGATTTTAGTTTGAAATCAATTTTGTTAGCTATTAGGATAGCCACACCCACTTGTTTCTTAGATCTGTTTGATTGAAAAACCTTTTCCCAACCCTTTACTCTGAGGTAGTATCTTTCTTTGAGGTTGAACTATGTTTCTTGTAAACAGCAGAATGTTGGATCCTGTTTTTGTCTCCAATCTCTTAACCTGTTCCTTTTTATAGGTGAATTGAGTCTATTGATATTAAGCGATATTAATGACCAGTGGTTGTTAACTCTGATTGCTTTTTGTTTTGGTTTTTTTTTTTTTGGTAGTGGTGGTGTTTGTGTGTTTCCCTTCATTGAGCTGTGTTGGTGGAGGGTTGTCAGATGTCTGTGCTATTGTGGGTGTTGTTGTCTTCCTTGGATTGAGGTTTTCCTTCTAGTACTTTCTTAAGGCTGGGTTTGTGGATATGTATTGTTTAAACCTGGTTTTGTCACTAAATATCTTGTTTTCTCTATCCAAGACCTTCTGGCTTTCATGGTTTCCATTGAGAAGTCAGGTGTAATTCTGATAGGTTTACCTTTATATGTTACTTGATCTTTTTCCTTTGCAGCTCTTAATAATCCTTTTTATTCTGTATGTTTATGTTTTGATTATTATATGACAAGGGGATGATTTTTTTTGATCCAATCTATTTGGTGTTCTGTAAGCTTCTTATACTTTCATAGGAATATGCTTCTTTAGGTTGGAAATGTTTTCTTCTATAATTTTGTTGAATATATTTTCTGGGCCTTTGAGCTGGAATTTTCCTTCTTCTACCCGATTTATTCTTAGGTTTGGTCTTTTCATGGTGTCCCAGATTTCCTGGATGTTTTGTGTCAAGAATTTGTTGGATTTGCTGTTTGCTTTGATCAATGAGTCTATTTCCTCTATAGTATCTTTAGCATCTGAGACTCTCTCTTCTATCTCTTGTATTCTGTTGGTTATATTTGTCTCCATAGTTCCTGTTTGTTTACCCAGATTTTCCATATTCAGCCATCCCTTGGTTTGTGTTTTCTTTATTACATCCATTTCAGTCTTCAAGTCTTGAACTGTTTCCTTTACCTGTTTGATTGCTTTTTCTTGGTTTTCTTGGGTATCTTTGAGGGATTTATTAATTTCTTCTAACTTTTTGTTTTTCTTCTCTTCCATTTCTTTAAGAAAGTTTTTCACTTTCTGTTTAAGAGTCTCCATCATTTTTATAAGATTACGTTTTAAGTTTATTTCTTCTACTTCTTCTGTGTTAGGGTGTTCAAGTCTTCCTGGTGCATGTTCATTGGATTCTGACGTTATCATGTTGCTTTTCAGGTTGTTGGCAAAATTCTTGCATTAGTTCCTGCCCATCTCTTACTTCAAATGAGGCCAGCAGTGTCTTGACATCTTGATCCAATCTTTGCTATGGCTGACTGTATACTTGAGAGTTTTTCTTGGTCTGCCCTCTCTTAGGTCCCTTCAGCACTGGAGCAGGCTCTCAGATCCCCTCTGCCCTGAAACAGGCTGTATTAGGGGATCCAAGGACCCCACAGATGAAAAGGAGTGCTTGAGGGCAAGATGGGATGTGGTAAAGAAAGCCAGTAGCCCGGGACATACCCCGCTTGATGGCCAGAAAATTTAGAGAATTGGAGGGGGCATGGACTCAGTTCCCTGAGACTGCCTGGCTGGGCAGCCACCTGATCATTGATTTTAAACATGTGGAGGTCAGTGCCAACATTGACAATTGCAGTTTCAGTGATAGAGAAGCTGGTGTGGTCTGATAGATAAATAGTCAAGAGAATGGAACATGGTTTTGTAAAGACAATCATAAGAAGTTTCATAGAATCAAAGTATGGTATGAAAATTATTCCAAGAAGAGATCAGAGTTTGTACCTAGTCCTCACATGCTGTCATTTCTAGCTAAAAGATATATTCATGAGTTGTTGTGGACAGGAAACAAAATATGTTTGTGAGTATAAAAAACATATCCCTAGAAACTGAAGGGAACTCTGTTTCTAGTGGGACTTAGCCTCTTCTCTAGGGCTGAGGATGGGGAAAGGATTTTTAGTGTAGATCATGCTAAGTTCTTTGATAACCAGATGAGAGGAATTCTAATGGCCTACAAACAACTTCAGCATATGCAATGCTTACTTCCTGAAAGTTCATTTTGTCATAGCAGTTATACATGGTAATTTACTACGAAGAAGCAGGATCGTGGCCATGTATTATGAGAAATGACTGCATATAATGAGGAAGTAGGGATTAGTAATGGCAACATCATTGACCAACATGCATTTGTAGCATTTCTCCAGCCTCTTAATAGCATGAAATATGCTCCTTCTTCATAGTCCCAGAAGTCATCACAGGAGACATGGAGTCAGCAATGGCTGTGGACCTAAATCCCTGGGTAGAATATGAATTCCGAGTGGTGGCCACCAATCCAATTGGAACAGGGGATCCAAGCATCCCATCTCGAATGATCCGCACAAACGAGGCAGGTAAGAACCATGGCACAAATCTCCTGTTTCATAAGCCTCTCATCGCTCTGAAAGGAAGCTGAATTAATCATGACTGCTCCATGACTTTCCTGATGCATTTTCCTAGTATCCTGAATTTATTTCCTTTAAAATAATTATTTTTTCTTCTTTTCAGCCATTTTATCACTGCTTCCAAAACAAAAATTTATGAAATCTATGATTTGTCCTCCCATCCTTAAACTTAACTTCTCATGAAGTGCAGGCAATTTATTTATTCTTCTAAGAAACCCCATACAATTCAGAATAGTTTAATTTACCTTTCTATTCCTCAGTGATTGTTCTTACCTTCAATTACAATCTACTTGCTTAGGCTGCTCTCTGCTGCCCTTCGCCACCTAACCTGTGTAAATTACACTTTTACACTTTGAAGAGAAAAACAGAGCCCCTCCTTAACCTGGTGCTTTCTGGAAAACTGTATAGATGAGCTATCCATCTGCTACATATCTTAGAAAATCCAAGGGGTCTTCCTAGTCTTCCAGAATAAATTTATCTAATTGAAAAAAACACCCAAATGACCATATCAAGGAAACTAATTGCTTTCAGGATGAGTAACTCTCCTAAACTTTTAAAGTATGAATCTACTTGTGCTATTAAAATTTTGTTAACAAGCCACCATTGCATCTTAAGCCAAACCATGTTCAGATGATGCATTTCAAAGATTTTGTCTAGCTATATACCTGCCTTGGTCATAGATTGTTGTATTAAATTTTATGGATGCACGGCATACTTTATTCCATAAAGTCTAAAGGAAGAGGAAAGATGCTGTGAAAGTATGTGCAGAGTGTGCCTCTCACAGTGAGCTGGGAAGGTGAGCACTGCCCACTTTATACTGCTTCACTTGACATCAAATTCAGCTGGACCTCCTAATGGCATAGAACCAAGTGCTGAGTTTTGTAGATGTTTCCTCAGGCAGCACAGATCAAAGATACCAGTATACTGAGGTAGCAGTCCCCAGTAACACACTCTGCCTCCATTAAGTACCTATTTTATATTCCAATATGACATTATTCTAATGGACCAACTAAACTTTCAAAATGGAGAGCTACATTGGAGGGGGAAATTGTCTTAACATTATGATATTGAGATTATGCCTCTGTAAATTTCTATTAATAAAAAAACCTAAAATTTTTAAAAAAGAAAAAGTACTTCAAGCGAAGTATTTCTATGTTAAAAGTGCTTCTTTCTCATATACCAAAAAGAAATTTTTTGCAGTTTTCCTAAAGAATACATTTTTGTACTTTTGGTCATCAAAACACTTCCAAGAAGATAATATAACCAATAGAATAGGCTAGGCTGTCACCGGAGAACATGTCAGCACATGTTATGTACTTGTATCCAGGAGTCCTTAGAAAACTCAGTACTTCGTACAATGAATATACACCCAAAAAGCAAGCTTTACACCCTGAATATATAATTTAGTTCAGTCCAATGTCTTGGCATAAGGAGGTCAAACTAGCATAGAAAATGACTATTTTTACTGTGGGGCACATTTATATTTATAGAGCAATTTCGATTTTCTTAAAGGTTTTAATTAGATTATCCAGAGAGAGAGAAAGATATAAATAGATTACATGTTTAATTAATGAAATGTGCTGCTCTCATCAAACTAACGTGTAAATTTGAAAGACAACAGTGTGAATGTTTTATTATTTCAAAGACATCGCAAGAGAGATGATTATGGATTAAGAAATATGAAAATAGGAGATTGAAACAGAAAAACAAAATGAATACAAGAGCAGCAGCTGTTTCTTGTCTTGAACCTCACCATTCTACAACTAATACATTAGAAACCTCTGAACGGTCAGTAAGAAGGGCAACTGTGTAACTTGCCATTGGGAAGTTTTTGCATTCTTCGCTAGTAACAGCCATTACTTCTAAATCTTTTCATATAGTGCTAAATAGAGCTTAGTGTATGCGTGAGTGCATTTGTGTGCACACACACATACACATGTGCACATATATGTGATGTTTATTGAGTTACATGAGTTTAGAATTGAATTAATGTTTGAGTGTGTCATTTACTAGCTTGCTGAACACAGGCAAGGGTGCCTAAGGCTTTCTTTTTTTAAATTTATTTATTTATTAAGGATTTCTGCCTCCTCCCTGCTACCGCCTCCCATTTCCCTCCCCCTCCCCCATCAAGTCCCCCTCCCTCATCAGCTCGAAGAGCAATCAGGGTTCCCTGACCTGTGGGAAGTCCAAGGACCTCCCACCTCCATCCAGGTTTAGTAAGGTGAGCATCCAAACTGCCTAGACTCCCCCAAAGCCATTACATGCAGTAGGATCAAAAGCATTTGTCAAATTAGGAAAATATCATGCTCCAGTCTTCTTGCTGTTGCTGTTGCAAACACAATGAAAAAAAGGGAAAGAAGGAAGGGAGGGAGGGAGGGAGGGAGGGAGGGAGGGAGAGACTTGAAGGAATGGTGGGGGCAGAATGGGTTTCTTTAGCTTTCCCTTCCAGGTCACACATCTGTCACTGAAGAAAGTCTAGACAGGGACTTGAAGCAAAAACCATGGAGGAGTGCTGCTTGCCAGCTTGCTCATTTCCTCATCGGATCACTTATAGTCTGTTGCTCAGATAACTTACCCACACAATCCAGGACCAGAATCAATGGATGGTACCTGGACTGGACCCTCCTATAATCAAGAAAATACCCCACAAAGATGCCCAATGGCCAATTTGGTCTAGGCAATGTTTCAAATGAGTCTCTTCTGTCAAATGGCTGTAAGTGTGTCAAGTTGACAAATAGTGCTATCAAGGACATGTTGTAGCCTACTTCTCTTGATCCTTGTATTACACAAGAAACTGCACATAAGTATTAACATCTCTGTTGTTATTACAACCACCTTCATTCACTGAGTTGTTATTTTATAAGAAGGGAATTTAAGCAACGATGAGCATGCAAAAGTCTCTTTTATATTGATGGTATGTTTTCAGATAAATGTATATGGGCTAAATATCTCCCTACCAAGCCCACTAGGGACCCTCACACACAGCCATTTCATTTGTTTTACCTAGTAATGTGTCTGTAAGGGCATATTTTTTTTCGTCTAAAAATACTCTCTGCTACATGATGTGTACTGTTACTTTATTTTTTATAATGATTTTGATTTGGCTTTAGGGGTCTGTTGCTTGCTATAATTTCTGTCTTATTTTAATCTTACTGGAACCTTTTCTTTTATATAACATAACTAAATTACTCATTGGCTTGAAGAAAGTCATAATGTTCACTTAATGGTATTTTCTTTAATTTTGCCAACTATTTTGGCAGAATATATTTTCTTTAAGACAGAGGAAGACTAAACAACTAAAACCCTCCTAGCTTGGGCCCTTTGGTGACAGCAGTGTATGACCCCTTTATGGTTTCTAATTTTCTCCAGTAAATCATTCTGATCAACTCTTATTTGGTCTGGTTTCCAAATGTCCCTTAAAAGCCATACTATCAATACATAAACTTTCAGAGAAAACAAATCAGGCTTATCTTAGACAGTGTTAGCATTTTTGTACCATTAAGCTATTTTTACTAAGGAGCCAGAATATGTATTTATCACAATAGGATTTTATTCTGTCTCCTCTGAAGTCAGTTTTTCTCAATAGCAATGATGTGTCTCTGAAGATGCGAACATGAAAACAGAAACAGCATCTTTTCAGGAGCAAGAAGATAAAGTACAGCTGAAGAGATTGTAATTAATAATGACCTGAGTCTTTCTTCTGCTGCAGTGAGCCATGCAACCTCAGATGCTGAGTGAGACTGGGTAGAAAATGCTTGTAAGGAACAGGGCAGTCAGCCTTACTTTTCTGTCTTAGTTCCTGCTCTGTCTTGACCCAGGGGTTTCTCACCAACACTAACTTCAATAGGGATAGGTCATTTCCTTATTAAAACAAGTAGCAAAGGAGCAAGACAGCCCTGGTAGATGGCTCAGTGCTTCTGTCTTCCACCAGAGGCAACATTGAGCTTCAGAGTTTTATACAAGAACTCTCAATCCCACACTGAACTCCCTAAGCAACAGAGGAAAAGGTAGTTTGTGGAACATTGCATATTTCTAGGGCTTAGCAAGCAGATGGGCGGAACAGTCACAATGGGGCAAAGGGCACCATGGAAGGAAACTTTGACTAGGCTTTGTGGAATCGTATGTTGCTAGAGGTTCCTATGTCCCCAAAGAGCCCATAGCATCTCATAAGAAGAAGCGTGTAAACAAAAAGAAGTCTTGGCAGCATCTAACAACCATTGAGAGATCATGAGATGATATCAAACACATAGACAGAGATGCCATCTTCTATGTAGATATTTCCCTTTTCTTTTTTTGTCTGGGGAATAGCTGTCAAAGTGGCAGTGTCAGGGCGAGAAAGAAGCAGAAATGAGATGGGAGAGACCGAGCACTGCTCCCCAGGGTCAAACCCAAGCTAGGATGGAAGGGTAGAAAATGGGATGTTAGTAAAATTACAGTTTTTATTTAAATCAAATAGATTTTAAATATCTAAAAATGAGACTTCCCTAGGACGCAATAGTGATGAGGAAATAGTTGGGATTGGAGCTATAGATTAGAAGTGAGTGTATGTGTGTACATGTTTGTTTCATTAGTACATTTTGACCATTTCTTCCATGTATTCAGATGAATTGTGGTAGTATGAGTTAGTGGATCCACAACTGGTCTCACCAGGCTCTAGTGGACAGTTATAAATTCATGGTCACACAGACAGCCTTGGTTCAACTCCATGGGACATAAGATAAAACTGAAAGTCTGGAATATGAGAAAGATTTGTAGGGAGCTATCAATGGTGAAAAGGAGATTCAGGGGAAGCAAGCAGACAAAGCACACTAAGAGAAAGTGGTGAGACTAGAATGAGGCTGTTTCTACAAATGGTCTGGTCTGCTCTGTTCACAGGCGACAAGCTACTGCAATGTAGGAAGCATGTGTCTGGGAAAGACTTCCATCTGCATGTCTGCTTGATACATCTAGCTGTAAGAGTATTGATTCCTTGAATGTAAAGATAATATGTTTTCTTGGCCATAAAAGTTTATGTGACATTTTCCATTTCAGAGTCAAAAGATAACAGGGGACAGAATTCAGGGTGCTGGGCAGTTGAGGAGCTATCTCTGGAATACGCAGTTTTATCCATGGTTTCCATCAGTATTTGCTTTTCTCTGCTTCTTTAGCCTTCTTTTCTCTATAAGAAACAAAAGAAAAAATGTAAATGCAGGAGGACCAGGAAGTCAGAGCCAGTCTCAACTACATAGCAAATTCAAGGCCAGTCAAGAATTCGTGAAAAAATGTTTAAAACAACAACAACAAAAACAAACCTAACTAGATAAGCAGATACTAATAATTTCAGAAGACAGGATGGATGACGAAATAGGAAGACTGGGATTCCGCTCAGATCTTTGTCATATCCCTGGAAACTATCACTCTGCCTGCACAAAGTCGTCTGCCCCACTGAGAAGAACAAAAACAGCAGTTAGTTCTCCAGGAGGTGAAGATGGATGCTTAAAAAAAAAACAAAACCCACACTAGCTCAGAATTGAGAATAGGTAGGGATGTTGTTTGATGCTGGTTCGGAAGTTTCTGCTTTGGGGGATTTCAGGAGGCAGGGCTGCTGTTTGGTGCTGGTTTGGGAGCCTTAGCCTTGGGGGACTCTAATTTCTAAGCTTTCTACATACTTGATGTAGTTGGTAATTGTTAATGGGAATATTTAAGTTCAATTCTACTAGAAAAATGTCTCGAAATTTCCCTCTGACTACCATTCCTCTGTAGTCAACCCCTCACTCTCTCCATTCTCCTGTATCTTTGCTTCATACCTCATACCGGCTACTGGGATAACCACTCAGCGTCTTAATTACAAAGACTGCCCATGGTCTTTAGCAAAGCTGTATGACTTAATGAGCCATGTAAACACTCTAAGAGAAATTGGAGACTTCTTTTGTTTAGTTTTTAATTAAGCTGTGGTGGTAATGTGTAACATGTTATTCAAACAATGACATTTATCAAGAGCCCTGTGATATTCCAGCCTGTTTATACGAAGGGAGTGCTTTCTACTTTGCTCATTCTGGATACTGACAAGAAGGATTTCACTGTTTAAGAAAAAAAGAGAAAATAGCTCACATATCAGGATGCCAGATAAGACGTGAAACAGTTAAGCGTTTGGATCTCATGTGTAAAGTCTCAACTGGATGATCTATCTGTGAAGGGTGATTGCTCAGAAATAAATGCAGGAGAATCAGTTTAACTGCTCAGCATGTGCGTAAACTTGATCCCCTGAGTTAATAAATTCGTGACATTTATCAGTAGTTGACTGAGGGAGAAGGCTACCTCAATGCCTAATTCTAAATCAGGTTCTCACTAATTAAAGTGAAGATATTTAAAAATATGTATTTCTCTGAGAGCATTTATGAGATTTTGATTTTATGGATTTTATGCTTCTAACAAGAATTACAGAATGCTCATACCAAAAGGGCTCAGGGAGATTAAGTCAAATATATTATTTCATAATGTATTATAAACAAAAGGGTTATAATTAAAATCAGCAAGCTCCACTGCAGTGTGGCAGAGATAATGACTGTGTGTCACCACACTGAAAAGGAAATGCATGAGCATGCCAACTACCATATCTGCATGTAATTAGGAAACGTAAGCCAAGCAGAATTAGAGGGTGCAGCGTTAGATCTCAGCAGCAAAGCATGGGCCTTGGCTGCAGCTCTCAAGACCTGTGACTGCCTTCAGCTGCTCCCAAACATCTAAGAAGCTTTTCAAAATCCATGCACATGCATTATTGAAACACTAACAGTCAAAGGCCACTTTTGGTATTGTGCAAGTTTCATTGAAATAGATAGAGCAAGGCAAAGATCTTAGCCCTTTGCATTTACTCTTTGACTACAGATTAACTTGTCTCCAAATGTCATACTGAGCAGTTCAATTTCAGAGAGTATCTTACCAAACAGGTTATTTATAGATAATTTAACCTGGAAATTACTCTTACAGCATTGTGTTAATTTAGGAAAAGTTTTATTTTGCTTTCACAGTCTTTGGAAACCTCAAATATTTATTAGTCATTCCTTAATTCTTTTATGTGTGTTTTATTTTATGTACATGTCTGTGCACCACTTTTGTGCCTAATGTATGTGGAGCCCAGAAGAGGGTGCCAGAACACCTGAACATGAACTTACAGTGGTTGGGAGCCTCTGTGTGAGGACCAAGCCATCTCTCCAGCCCCATTACTAGTTACATTCTTAGCACAATTTGTTTACTCAGAAAGTTAAAATTTTTGAAAAACTTAAATGTATTTTTTAAAATCAGAATCATGAATGTCCTGTGCAATGCTCCTTCCACACTCCAAGAACTCCAACTTTATTGTTCTTTATGTTCAATTCTATTTTTTTAAGATTTATTTATTTACTATATATACAGTGTTCTGACTGCATGCCAGTGTGCATGCATGTTAGAAGAGGGCACCAGATCTCATTGTAGATTGTTTTGAATCATCATGTGGTTGCTGGGAATTGAACTTGTGGCCTCTGAAAGACTAGCTAGTGCTTTTAACCTCTTCTAAATCTTAGATTCTGGTGGGTTTGAGGAGAGGCTCGCATTGGAGCTCATAGCTCATTCAGTAACTCCAGCCCAGAGGATCTGAGCATCCCATTATTTTAAAAGTGGAACAAAACAGAAATGGTTCTTCCCACGCCCAGACTTTTTTTCAGAAATATGAACTCTTAGTAAGTTTATCTTCAAAGAAGTGAATTCAAAAATCTAAGTTCTAGAATATAAACATAGATCAATGATGTAAAAGAAACACTTAGCCTAAATCATATTTTAAGAACAGTGTTACTCAGAAATGTGTTGACAGAGATAAGTATAAAGTGGGTGCTTATATGCATGTGTAATTACATGTATGTGTGCATTTTCTTATCAAGCAAATGTCCTAAGGGAAGCCACAATGGCTGAGTATTGACAAATTGTTTCTTTTAAATGTAATTCTTTTATTAATATGTAATTACATATTTATAGACAATATTGGGAGTGTGGGCATAGTTGTCTCCATACTGCTTCCTGATTTTTGTTAGGCAAAGTAATTTTTTTTTTATTGAGAAAAGGAAAAGAAAAAAAAAAAACAAG
>NC_022012.1:4981265-5002255 GCF_000317375.1 Microtus ochrogaster | reverse complement strand
CTGTCTCAATGGGTGGGTGCACCCCTCGTGGTCCCGACTTCGTTGCTCATGTTCTCCCTCCTTCTGCTCCTCATTGGGACCTTGAGAGCTCAGTCCAAGTATTGACAAATTGTATCACATTTATTATTACTTTAAGTAGATATTCACTGATTGTCATGACATTCAAATTCCTGAATTAGCCAGAAACAGGCCACTTGGACATTGCTTTAGTTTTCATTGCTGTGATAAAACACTATAACCAAAAGCAACTGGGAGAGGAAAGGGCTTATCTCCATTTATGCTGGCAGTCCATCTTGAATGGAAGTCAGAAACTGAAACAGAAGTCATGGAAGAATAGTGTTGACTGGCTTTCTCCCCATGGCCTGCTCAGCCTGCTTTCTTATACAGTCCAGTACCACCTTCCAGGGTTGGCACCACCCACAGTGGGCTGCCCCTCCCTCATATCAGTCATTATTTGAGTTGATTAGACTTGCCTACAGACTAATCTGATGGAGGTGTTTCCTCAATTGAGGCTCCTCTTCCTGAAAACTCTAACTTGTTAACAGACAAGGACTGTACCAACACAGGCAGAGAGCATGTTATCAGCACCCTCTTGTAAGTCTCACTGATATCATTGACAGGAAATGAACACACTTAAAGTCATATTCAATTTCACTGAGGTCTTCGTAGGAAAAGTGCCAATGCATATGGGTATGTGTAGCTGTTACAGCAGCAATAACTATGATTTCAAATGACCTGTGTGCCCACTAAAGAGCCCACTATTCTCCCACAGATTGTTTTAAATCCATGCTCACAAAAATGATCCTGGCTAAACTCGGTGGATCTCAGAAAGTGAAAATAATGTTTGACATGTAATTGTAGGGAGAAAAAGAGTTAATAGGGGTGGGAAACAAGCAAGAGTACTTAAGATTGTAGTAATAAGAATGAACTGTATACATGTATGAAACTGTCAAATAAAAAATTCAATAAACACCTTTAAAAGTTCATTTAATAAGTGATTTTTCTCGCTGTTCATATTAACTAGGATATATTGACTACTTCAGAATAATGTCTTTCTATCTTAATTGAATCTTATGTGGTTTCTTTGTATGAAGGTAACAACTATCTAACTCCAGATACTTCTGAGGGAACCCGTGGTAGTGAACTCCATAGATGAATAGCCTGTAGAATGCATGGGGCTGTGGAAGGAAACAGTGGAGAGCTGCTGCAGTGTGTACTGAACCTCATACAGCTTGGTGCTAGTAACTCTTGCGAGCACTTCAACAGGAGAAGAATCACACCCAAGGGGAAAAGAGACCAATGGCATTTAAATGGGTATCCAACTGAACAAGAATTAATGATTTTAATGTACATCATTATTATATTCACAGTTTTTTCTTTCCCACTTCACTGATCCAAGAAGCATTCTTCTTATTTTTCTTTCTCATACCATAAAAATAATTTTGCCTAAGGTTTCTCATAGTATATAAAATGTTACATAAAAAATATATACTAACAGTTAATGGCCTTTCATCCCACAGGTAATATGAGTTCATTGTTCATGTGTATATCAATATTGTCTTAAATATACTCTGGGATACAAAGGCAAGATTGGAGTTGTGAAGGCGGGCACAGACTCTGAAAAATGGTTTATTTTAATAGTTTTTCTCCTGTTAACAACACTTCACTGGAAAATATTCCATTCAGCTGCAGATTTGTGGTTTGGTGCAATGAAGGGGAAATTTGTTCTTCTGACACATTTATTCTTTTAATCGTTATTCATTTGTAAAACTTGCACTGAGTGACTCTGTATGTGCAAGGGGAAGAAAGATTGATTTTTGACAGTTGTTTTTAATGTTTACTCATTTAAATAGAATCTCACACGGTGGCATTATGGGTATGTTTTCCTTAAAGTATAGATCCTGAGATAGTGCAGGTCTGGACCTGTGAATTTTTCCAGAACTTTTGCAGACCCCAGGATGATAAAAAGAAATATAACAGTAGCAAAGAGAAGAGACAGCCATTGAAAGTGTGGAATTCGCCCAAATTTAGTAAATACCTTTATCTTTGGTGTTAATTATGATTTAACTATAAATATATATATATATATATATATATATATATGATGTGTGTGTTGTAATATATAGTAAATATACATATATTTGCATATATAATTTGTATGCTTGCAATGTATATATAACCAATACAGTATATGTGTATATATAATCAATACATATATTTACATATATGTAATCAAGTTGTCTCAGATAACAAGGTATCTATAATATATTTTGTCATAGTATTTAATGTGCAGATTCTAATGGAAAGCTACTCTGTTTCATTTTAATAGTCTACAAAATCTAAGTAGGATGATAATGGTCTAGGGAAATCACACGTGTATTTATTCTCTTCAGCTCCATGCATTTTTATCCACAGTTCCAAAGACAGCACCCAGCAATGTAAGTGGAAGAAGTGGAAGAAGGCATGAACTGGTGATCGCCTGGGAGGTAAAAATAATCACTGTACAAGTATCAGGACAGGTTGATTGCTCAGAAACTAGGGCTCTGTCCAGAAACTCTGCTCTGGTATAAGGATGGGTGTTTCTGTCTGAATGAAGAAACAGTCCTAGGATTTGCTACTCAGATGAGTGAGATCTAGGTAAGTCCTTCTCATCGTCAGCCCAGGTCCCAGACAAAATTTACTAAGTCCTTGGTATGCTTGCAATAACACAGGCTTTCTCTGAACGAAGCTTGACTCACTCAAGCAGCGCCTAGGAAATTACTCTGGAAACTTAGATTACTCGTGTAGTGTTAATTCTTTTCTAAGCAAGTAGCCACCTCGACTTCTTTGGAAACTGAATCCATGAGAGGAAGGACACCACCACACTGAATACATGGTCCCTGATTTATTCCAACTTATAACACAATCCTACTGTGAGGGAGAGTTCCTTGTTCTGCAGACTGAAACAGGGTTACCGCTCTGGCACCGACTTTGACAATCAGAATCGGGACCAGAATTCCCGAGATGTGTCACATTACAGAGCTCATCATACAGTCTCCAAATACCTTTTGATAGCCAAAAGAATGAGGATAGAATAAGTGAGAAGAATACACTTTACCATGAAGTCTATTTTTATTTTTTTGCTATTAGATAACATTATTACAAGATGTAGCTACACAACTAATGAGCTCCACCCTAACCACAAAATTTGGTCGTGTTTGCTGGAGAAATGAGACTGTCTTAGAGAACACTGAAAATATGTGGCTAGCAGGAAGATTCCACCAATGCATTGTCTGTCATATTCTTCCATCCATTCCTTTCATAAATAAACTTTTCTGCCTTGTGTTAACATTTCTGCAAAGCTATTTATTTCCCCATATCTGACCCCACTGAGGCTCTCCTATGACCTTGACTTAATAAACTTCTTCTCTTCCTCTACTCAGTACATAGTTTATCTTTAAATCGGGATTCAAGCTTTAAAATTTAATACAAAATTACTGGATATCTACAAGGCATCGCATGCTCTGTTAGTTAAGTAACTGGTGGCTTCCCGGCATTGCCTAATCAATACAGTTACTTCTCTCTATAATCTGCAATTGAAATTTTTATTTTTTATTTTTTATTTATTTATTTATTTATTTATTTATTTTCGGGGGGGTGTTTCGAGACAGGGTTTCTCTGTGGTTTTGGAGCCTGTCCTGGAACTAGCTCTTGTAGACCAGACTGGTCTCGAACTCACAGAGATCCGCCTGCCTCTGCCTCCCGAGTGCTGGGATTAAAGGCGTGCGCCACCACCGCCTGGCTTAATTGAAATTTTTAAATAAATTTAAATGCAAGCCATATATAGCACAAGAAGTTTTAAAATATGTGTAACAGTCCAGAGTGGATTTGCTTATTGTTTGTTTTCACAAATTGGGAAAACACAGACACAAAAGAAAAGGACTCTGGAAGATAGGTTGTGAGTTGATGTCTCTTTGATTTGATCTACTGTGTGCTCTGCAGAGCACTGACTAAGGAGGAGAGAC
The DNA here is from genome assembly GCF_000317375.1 of Microtus ochrogaster. Taxonomy (NCBI): domain Eukaryota; kingdom Metazoa; phylum Chordata; class Mammalia; order Rodentia; family Cricetidae; genus Microtus; species Microtus ochrogaster. Next base: position 4,998,251 of record NC_022012.1, on the reverse strand, counting down.
TTGCAACCACACAACATGGCAATTTTCCCTAACAGACTCAATTCTCCAATAGAGTTCAAGGAACGTCAGTTTATACACGTGACTAATTGGAGTAAATTTGTTCCATCTCAAGAGTTTTCTCTTGATGTAGTTAGATATAGTTTATGAAACTTCTCTCAAAAACTCTGGTGTGTTTCCTCAAATACCAGCTGATATCATTTCATTTTTTATATTGTACCATTAAAGCCAAAACACATGTGCAATCTTAGTTTACAGCATATTAAAAAGTTCCGAGATTATTTTCTGTAGTGCACTGCGGCTTCTGTAATGCCAAGCATTAAGAGGAACTGTTTCTCAGCCAGCTGTTTTGTTGATCATTAACTGTACTATCCTTCTTTAGCCAGTATCAGAAGAATTTCAAAATGGGGAAGGCTTCGGCTACATAGTGGCGTTCAGACCCAACGGAACACGTGGCTGGAAGGAGAAGATGGTGACGTCTTCTGAGGCTTCAAAGTTCATTTACCGAGATGAAAGTGTCCCCCCTCTCACACCCTTTGAAGTCAAAGTTGGTGTTTATAATAATAAAGGCGATGGCCCCTTCAGTCCGATTGTGGTCATCTGTTCAGCGGAGGGAGGTCAGTGTCTCTACTCCATCTCTTTGATTTTTCAATATTTTATTTTGGTTTTCTAATGAGACATTGTGAAAATGTTTTAGAAAATACTGGTATGCCAATGACTCAAAATTTCACTCATTACCCCATTGTAGTTGTTAGATATAGTTTATGAAACTTCTCTCAGTCATCTTTTCTAATTTAGTTTTTAAAACAATCTTTTTTCATTTAACATACCAATCCCAGTTCCCTCTCCCTCCCCTCCTTCTGCTCCTCACACCTTCCACCTCATCTTTTTAAAAAACATCTGTATATGTTGATTTGGGCTTCTTGTTCACTAATGATATATAATCAACATGTTTCCATTAAGTGGATAATATCAGTAATCTCTAGAGCATGTTGTTTTCTCTGGATATTCTAACGTGTGTGTGTTGTGTTGTGTGATATTAACTTAATTGAAGTTCCATTGACATAACTAATAAGCAATTATGACTTATTAGTGTGTAAATCACTGTACTGTTAAAGAAGTTTCACACAGCTTTCTGTTACAAATTTGCCTCTGTACCTTTGTATCCTTGTAACTGAAGAGAAACTGAGGACCAGAGAAGCAAAGGAGCCTGTCAAAGTTTAAGCATCTTATGATAAGAATTAAATGCACATCTCTCCATCATATCTTTGATTTTTCCTATAGGATGTGGTCATCACATGCATGAGTTCATTTTATTCCTAAGCACCTAGATGGGGTAACATGTAGTAAGTAAGTGTGCTTGTTCCATAGAAGAATAAAGTAAAGCTAGCTGTTCTCTATAGGCACTGTGGTTAAAGCACAAGTCCAACTTGCTATCAAGATCCTGAGTTTTTAATAAGCTTAAATACAAAAGTGCAATTTTCTGACAGAAAATGGAATACATCTTAGATTTACCCTCTCAAATCAAGTGCAGAATTTCAATTGGCCCAGTAAGTGAAATAATAATAATAATAATAATAATAATAATAATAATAATAATAATAATAATAATAATAATAATAATAAATACATAACTCAAAACATATTGGACAGCAGCTATTTGACCTTCCAAATAAGCAAGGTCAATATTAACTGTGTTTGGTGCTTCTTTTATGCCCACATATGTGGCTTGGGATTCATGGGAAAAAAGAAATAAGATCATTTGAATTAGAAGAACAAAGGCAGTGCTTGATTTACAGACGATGCACTTTCTGATAAGAGCTGTCGTGCATCTTTGTAATACATTGCCAAGCTGTGAAGCAGGAGCAAATTTTAACCTAGTAGAACAATGGCCGGTAAGGTGAGGATTCCAGTTGTAAACTATAGGAGTCCCACTAAGATATCCATGAACTTAGTATCTCGGGTTGTATTAGATACAACCATGTCATGTATGCCTACTCTTGCATGTGTGCATGTGTGCATGTGTGTGTTTGTGTGACTTAACTATTTTAGCACTTTAAAAGAAATGTAAGGTTATAATTTCAAGCCCGGTCTTCAAGAGCCTCAGAAGCACACCCAGATGCACATTGGTAGCCAACAGACTGTGGACTAAAGAGAAGAAGTGGCACAGCCGAGCTTTTCACCACAGAATAGTAATTAATTCTTTGGGACAGGAAAAATGGCTCAGCATTTTAAGAGTGAATCCTACGTTTGCAGAGGGCCCACCTCTGACAATCACAACCACCTGTAACCCAGTTCAAGTGCTGGGGATCTGATGTCCTCTTCTGGACTCTCAGGCCCTGAATGCAAGCACATATACTTGCACCTACTCACGAGCTTGGAAATATTTAAAGAAAAAAATAAATATGCTCTTGTTAAGCACATTTCACCCTGCACTGTCCCACTGAGAATATATACATACAAGCAAATATGCCATATACAATTTCTCACTCTTAAAAGCTATCTGGTAGTACATATTTTACCAGAAAATGTGTATCGTTGTTTTCAACCTGCTTCAAACTCACTACCAAGCACATGGAAACAAGGCTCACAGTGACTCACAGAAATTTGGAAACGTGCCTTGCAGGGTAATGCCAGGGTTGTGTTTTAAGAACTCCTATTTTATCAGTTCCTTGTCAGCCTTAGCTTTGAAATTAAATCACAGCAGTCACCATGGAATGCTTTTTCTCCCCCGCCCCAACTTTTTTCCACATTTTTGCACAGTGAGCCCTTAAACTTGAAATGGCTTGCCTTTGGAGTTTTCTCTTTCAAGTGAGACGGGAAACATGCATGTTTCCTTTCAAAGATACTGGGGTTGTTGCTACAAGATATTTCATTGTGACACTTCATTTTTCCATGAAAATATGGAAAATAGCAGTCCCGCAGTATGCCCAAAGTGCCTTTGTTCTGACTGCAAGATCTACATACACATATGTGGAACTTTATCACTAAAGTTGGAACTTTCAATAAGCGTAAGGGTTTGCACCATTGAACCCCATGTGTTAAAAAGCAGAGCAGGGCTGAAGGCCCCATCTCCCTTCGTCTGCACTGCATTCACCGCACTGCAATGCAGTCACACTCAGAGTGTTCAGAAGCAGATTGTCTTCCTTCTGGGATCTAACTTTCTCTTACTTGACAATGAAGGTTTTGAATAACAACAGTTCTAGAATGTTTATAATGCTAAAATTAAAACTCTACCTACTTAATCTGTATTCTTAAGTATTCTTTAAGTAATTTTTCCAGAGAATAAAAACAGGTCAACTTTTACTATGTAATCAAACGGGAAATTTAATCACAGACTGGAAGGTTTATTTACTTGTAATGTTCTGTATCGGGGACTTCTGCCTATTCAGGTGAATTGCATGGCTCTTGTTTTTATTAAACTGAAGACGCTGTTCCTCACTTGAAGAAACTGATTTGCAGTTATCCCTTGAAAACAGGGCAGTCAGTGCTCAGATGAAAGCCCAGCGCTCACAAGGTGGTATTATCCAGACAGACTCTCAGCTGAAACTGAGCTCAATGGGATTTATGTGAAGTCAGAAATTTATAAATTGGCATATTAGTTATAGAATACAAAGAATAATCACCCATCTGTGCTGTGTGATCCATTTGGATTAGTGACTGTAGAAGTTCAACAGTAGCTGTCTTCACTGAATTCTAACTAATGAAACCGTAGCCCTTCTCCCACAGAGTTTATTAGACTCCCCTTTGATTAGTGCTGCTGCCACCCCTCCTGGGAAGTCAGATGTACAATCAATATTACAAACACATCCCCCAAATCATTAGGAGGACTCCAGCTGCTGGGTCACTTAACGTAGATGTATCATCTAAATTCATGAGCATGCTCTAAATTTTAATCTAACTGATACTGAAATCCATCAATCAGAGTGCCCACTACCTATGCTCAGATTGAAGTCGGGGAGCTATCCACAGCCTACATCACACCCTGACTAAGCAAGAGGAGAGATTTTTCAAGTCTCTGTCTACCAGACGAAACCTAGCACATTTGTACAAATAAGGTTCTGGACTTTAATCAGCATACCTGAGTGCAAAGTCAAGAGTAGTAGTTGAGTTCCGATTCTCAGTACCCACATAAAAGGCCAGACATGGTGACATGTACTTGCAATTGTAGTCCTAGGAAAGTAGCGGCAGGAAGATCCCTGGAGTTTGCTAGCCAGCCAGTCTAGCCAATTGTAGAGCTTCAGGTTCAATAAGAAACCCTTTCTCGAATGAACATGGATGGGACTATAATACTGCTCTAAAGATAAAAGCACTTTCAGAACAAGCCTGGTGATCTGAGTCTGATATCCAATCCGAAGGTGGAAGGGGAGAACCTATCTAATATCCACATGAAAACACATCCACGCACATCATGTTCCTGTACAGTGATGGCAGCAATTAAAAAGTTGAGGTGGAGAGCAACAGAGGACAACATTCAGTGTCAACTTGGGCTCCATACCCATCCACATGACCTACACATACATTTAATCATATGTGCTACAAGTGCATACACACAGAAAACAAATCTAAACTATTTTTTAAAGTCAGTGGCATCTGTGCACAGTCGAGTGTAGCAACAGCATCAGGGGAGTAGAGTTCATGCCTGGACTTAAATCCTTTCCTCACCATTTAGCAGCTGTGTGATGGCTTTCATAGCCCCTGAGGCTCGAGGGTTTGTGAACAGGAAAGAGGACCAGAGTTCAACCCTCCAGAATCCACATAAACACTGAGTGGGTCAGGCATCCCTCCTGCTTGGCTGTAATTTGAGTCCTTGAAGGTAGAGGTCAAGCATCCTTGGAGCAAGAGGGCTGTAAGGGCAAGCTCTGGGGTTGACTGAGAGTCTCTGTATTAAACACTAAGTTTAAAAACTGATAGAGCCAAATTCCTGATACCAAAATCAGGCCTTCATACATCTACATATATAGACGCTACACAAATATATATGAGACAAAGAGAAATTGAGAGCTGATCCTTTGTTGTCATGTTTAAGACAGCAAACAATGTTTTAAGACTGTCCCCCTGGGGAGCCAATTGGGGAATGGGCACATTCAGAAGCAGAATTTAGATGAAGCAACCTTTCCCCCAAAATATCTAGACTTTTTTAATTTTGTAGGGTATATTAGTTTGACATATTGGCTTAAATTGCTATACTTGAACAACAAAGCCCGTTGGCCATGTACTCCTGAATTCTGACTCAAGCAACTTTCTTATAGTCTGTCTATGGTGTCTCTCTCTTATGTGGCTGCAATGCCCTTCCTGACAGGACAAAAGATCCCAGTCACAGTCAGTTATTCTTGTCTGCAGACAAGCATTATGTCAATTCAACTATAAACAGTACATAACAGGGTGTTGAAAGAACCTGGCTGAGGCCATGCTTGTTCCCGTGCTAAAATGCCAACTCAGGTCCTCACAGGTGGCCTTTGGATGTGGCTTTGTTCTAGAAGATGAGCTGACTTCAGGCAGCTTGTCCACACTCACTAAGTGATGCTGCTGTGGGCCACACCCTGAGGAAATCAACCGTGATGCATCAGGATCGTTCTGACCTGAATTATAAATCCTTCAAGATTTCCCATGGAAATTTGAGTTCTTATTTGAGAAGTAGCTCCTAACCAACTCTTGTGTTCTTCTACAATCTTCAGAGTTTTTTTTTTAATTTAAATTTCGATTTGAGACACATTTAAATGTGTCTGGTGCTCTTGAAAGCTAACAGGGAAAAAAATCCTCTCTGGAGATAAAGAGGGATAGAAACGCTGTCACCTAGCCATCGTTTTTGTGCTTCTGAAATTATTTATCCCCCTGCAATCATCCCTGACAAAGATGTAATTGTCTCAGTAATATAAAAGCGGATGGAAAGCGTTTGGCAGGGGAATGTCTGCAATGCATTTATTCTGAAAGGAAGCAGCACAGTGACAGAATGGCGAACGATAACCAAAGTGTGGTTCCCTTTGAAATGAAACTTACCCAGATCTGAGCGATTCAGTGTCATGTGCCTCAAATCCACCAGCATCCCCTTTGTTTAACTCAGAATCAAGAATTTAAAGTCCTGTTAAACAATTTAAAAGGTCTACTACAAGTCTGCTAGTCGTAATTCTAGAACGAAATAGAAGCTTTTCTTTTAGAACAAACTGAATAGATTAAACATAGACTATAAAGTGATATAAAGGACAGCACTGGGCAAAGGAAAGAGAAAAGATGTTAGTGCTTCTCAGAACTAGCAATTACAATCGATACAGTGCTGGAATCATATCAACCTGCATGTTAAAATCAAATGAATTTTGCTCAATTACATCATGTGGTGTGCTTTTTAAAGTTTATTTTTAATTGTGTGTGTTTGCATGTGTGTATGTGTTGTCTGTATGTTTGTGTCTGTCTGTGTCTATGTGTGTGTTTGTCTCACTGTGTGTCTATGTGTCTGTGCTTGTGTGTATCATTGTGTGTTTCTGTATGTCTGTGTTGTCTCTGTGTGTACCTGTCTATCTACATGTCTGTCTGTGTGTTTCTTGTGTGTGTGTCTGTGCCTCTGTGTGTTTGTGTGTCTGTGTGTGTGTCTATGTATGTGTGCACCTATCTGTCTGTGTCTTTGTCTGTCTGTCAGTCTGTGTGTGGGTATCTCTGTGTCTTGTGTCTGTGGGTGCCTGTGTACATGTGTCTGTATAGGGTTTGTACATATGAGAACAGTCCTCAACTAATCCAGAAAAGGCAGTCAGACTTCCTGGTGCTAGAGTGATGGGTAACTGTGAGTCGTCTGATGTGGGTGCTGGGAACCAAACTCAAGCCCTTCACCAAAAAGCCATCTCTCCAGTCCTGGCAAGTTAATTTTAATGTGGAACTTATCAAAAGAAAACCATTGCTTAGTAGAAATATGAATGTTTAGGAAAGTCTTTTGTGGACTTATTTAACAGCAAGGAATAGATGGGTTTTTTTGAGTAGAGGTATGTATGTATGTATTTATTTATTTTATTTTGAGGTGGATCTCTTATATCACAAGCTGGCCAGGAAACACTGTGTGTCCAATCTTGAAGTTTCATCCTCCAGTCTCGAGTTCTACATTGCTAGGATTACATGCTTATATTGCCACCCTAGGCACTGGACTGGTATCTTTAAATCAGTAATATTCAAAAGCATCTAGATAGATGTGCAACTATTTCCCATAACTAAGGAAAGATTTCAGAAAGATGTTGTGCTTATTCCAGGCCCCTCATAATGCCTTTTGAAAGGTGTTTTTTACAATCGTGTCTTTGTTTTATGACTTCCTGAATCTGGGGGCAAATGGGGTGGTTAATTTGAAGTTGGTACTAAAGTCTCTACATTTTTTATAGCACAGGATTTTTTAAAATATAATAATCTGTACAGAACTGTTGGACCTAATATCTGACCTTTATTCTACCATTTCAGTTAACACATGTTTGTGACAGTATTTATGATTCAGCCACGTCAAAGCTAGAAATAGTTCCTTGCTCATATACCCTGTGATGTCAAAGAAAATGCACTTCTTGATGGATGTCAGTCAGACATTGTGTATTAGAAAAAAAATGATGTGAAAGGTCACTGAGCATAGAAACAAATGGAGAGGGGCTTTGAGCAGCAGTGCTGAGACCTTCAGGAACTTTTCTACTCTGACTGTTCCTGTCATAAAAGTCCATGAATGCCTTTTAAATATCGGGCTACATAACACACTTCTTCCATTATCATGGAAATGGAGATTTGTGGCAAAGACGCCTTATGAAACTTAGACTCCCTTTTTGATTACACAAATAAATACAGTATTACAATGATATGTTTCTTAAATGTGTTTTTATATTGGAGTTAAACATTTAACAAACAGCACTAAAACAACCCTACCAGTCTTTAGCCACCTTTTGACAAATTATTTTGCCATCTTCGAATCCCAAGTTCTTTCGTCTATAGTATGGGGGTAGGAAAAGCATCCTAAAAGCCAGAAATAGTGAGAAACACCTGTGATTCCTGCACTTCAGAAGATGAGACAGGAGGATCACAAGTTCAAATCCAGGCTTTTCTGCACAGTGATCACTGGACCAGCCAAGGTTTTATAGCAAGAGCCTAGCTCAAAATACAAAATGAACAAACAAAAAGTATGATATCACACACTTAAGGATTTGGTCTTAGTGGGAATAATTTGTTTGGAATTGTTAGTGCTATAGTTAGTAAGCATTGTTTATTCACAAAATATGTATCCCTTGTGGGTGGACAGCTACATTGCTTCCATAATTTATCCTCAAAATCAATTAATTAAATAAATAAACAAGCACACCAGCCAATCCTGGCTGAGAGTCTTTGTTGGTAGACTGGACTGCCAGGCAGCTGAAGTCAAATCTTTTACTTTTCTGAGAAATGCCCTCCCTGACTCAAGGATAAAGGCCTCTGCCCTCATCATTCTGGATTTCTCACTGGTTATTGGTAAGATTCTAGTGTTGGTTGACCCAACCCAGAAACCCAAATAGATCACCTTCTGATCTCTTTCTTTTTCACAACTTCACAAGGTATCATTGAAAAACAAGTCAGGAAGACATGAGCAGCTCAGAGACCCTGGGACAGTGTTGACAGATATAATATAGGGGCTATGGCTCATCATTTCCACCTTTCTTCCTACAGAACCCACTGCTGCCCCCACCGACGTCAAGGCTACGAGTGTATCTGTCTCAGAGATACTCGTTACATGGAAACATATAAAGGAAAGTCTCGGAAGGCCACAGGGGTTTGAGGTATGAATTACTGAAAATAAGCCTTTTATTTTTCTGGCACTGTGTCCTTCTAAAGAGGTGGCTCAATGACGCTTCATCAGAATCATATTCCTTTGGAACTTTGCTCTATAATAAAGAAAGAAAGAAACACTGTTCTGCTGACAAGTATTTTGCTTCTCATTAGTTGACTTGGTTTTTTGTAGTCTTTACACCACTGTGCAAAAATAGAAAGAGAAATGAAATGGAGTTTTCGACAAACCCAGAAACTATGTATGAGTATGTATTTACTTACTTTTGCTATTTTTTTATTTTATTTTATTTTTTTATTGAGAAAAGGAAAAAAAACAAGTTTCCACCTCCTCCCAGCCTCCCATTTCCCTCCCCCTCCTCCCACCCTTCCCCCCCTCTCCCCACCCTTCTTCCCCTCCCCCCACTCCTCTCCCCCTCCCTCTCCAGTCCAATGGGCAGTCAGGGTTCCCTGCCCTGTGGTAAGTCCTAGGTCCTCCCCCCTCCGTCTATATTTAGGAAGGTGAACATCCAAACTGGCTAGGCTCCCGCAAAGCCAGCACATTAAGTAGGATCAAAACCCCGTGCCATTGTCCTTAGCTTCTCATCAGTCCTCATTGTTCGCCATGTTCAGAGAGACCAGTTATATCCCATGCTTTTTCCGTCACAGTCCAGCTGGCCTTGGTGAGCTCCCAATAGATCAGCTCCACTGTCTCAATGGGTGGGTGCACCCCTCGTGGTCCCGACTCCGTTGCTCATGTTCTCCCTCCTTCTGCTCCTCATTGGGACCTTGAGAGCTCAGTCCAGTGCTCCAGTGTGGGTCTATGTCTCTAACGCCATCCATCACCAGATGAAGGTTCTATGATGATATGCAAGATTATCCTGAGTGAGGTAACCCAGACCCAAAAAGATGAATATGGGATGTACTCACTCATAATTGGTTTCTAGCCATAAATAAGGGTCATGGAGTCTACAATGGTGATCCTAAAGAAGCTAAGTAAGAAGGTGAACCAAAGGAAAAACTCATAGTTATCCTCTTGGCTATGGGAAATAGACAAAATTGCCTGGGAGAAAATTGGGATCTTGGGGGTGGGGTGGGAGGGGATAAGGGGAGATGGGGATAGTTAAGGCAGAAGGGGAGGATGGGGGGAACTTGGGGAAAAAGGAGGATTGGGATAAAGGAAGGTTGGATAGGGGAGCACGGAAGCACAATTCTTAGTTAAGGGAGCCACCTTAGGGTTGGCAAGAGCCTTGAACCTAGAGTGGCTCCCAGGAGCCCAAGCCGAGGTCCCCAGTTAGTTCCTTGGACAGCTGAGGATAAAGAACCTGAAATGACCCTATCCTATAGCAATACTTACTTTTGCTATTTTAAGACAGAAAATATAGCCTTTTAATCAAGAATATACCATATCCATTCAGTGACATCAATTAACCTTTAGACTGCACTTGGCCTGAAGGTCTGTGGGATACCTGTCAGCTTGAGTATTCTATCTTGAGTACAGGGAAAGGCTCAAAAACCATTTTTAATGGAGTGGACGTATCAAGGTCTGTTTTGTATTAAAAGCCTCTTGGTCTAGAGTGGAGAGAACAGACTTGAGGGAAGAGCTTCAGAAGAAAAGAGTAGCAGCTAGTCCAGTCATCCTCAACTGTCAAACAGGGCACTATTTTCTGGAGCTGATGAGAAGTGGACCATTATTTTCAATGGAGGCAAGACAGAGCTGAATAGTGAATTGGATATGGGCTATGAAAAAGAAATTAAGGATAATCCCAGGGCTATATGGCCCAACACACTGGATGATTATCACATGGAAGTCACAGATTCTGCTTTGGATGTTAAGCTTTATAAACTTTATTTTCTGCTGCTGTTTGTTATTTTGTTGTTATTGTTATTGTTGCATTGTGTTATTGTTGCTTGAAATGAGAACTCATGTAACCCCCAAGCTGGCTTCAATTCCCTAAGTAGCTGAAGGTGACACTGAGTTCCTCCCCCTCTGAAGTGCAAGGGTTACAGGTATGCACCACCACAACAGGGCTTTGAACATGCCAGGCAATCAGTGTAGAAACCTTCTTTATTTCTAGAAGATTAAAGATTGAACAGTCTATCACTTTGAAGAATCACCAGGGAGACATTGAAGAAATTCAGGAGCCTGAAGAGAAATTTCAAAACATCAAGAATGGGTCATTGACCCAAATGCTGCTGAAAATTTCAAAAGGCAAAGTCCAAACCAAGTCCAGTGGCACACAACTTAAGTCCAACCTACTTAGGCAGCCAGCCCTCAGCAACACAGGGGAACTTCCAACAAAAGCAAAAAATTCACAGAAAGACGAGATGTCAGATCTCCAGATGGGTATGGCAGAGTTGAACAGACTTGCTGGGAGACATTGATGTCTTGCTGGTCAAGGCTGGCCTGACAGTGAGGACATATGGGACACAGACATGTCATAGCACCATCCTTGCTCAGCCTGCCTCCTTTAGAATGGCAAGTTTTCACAGCTATGAAATGAAATGTCTTCAGAAATTACAAGGTGGCCAAGGGGAGACAGATTCTGCTAAGGTCAATACCATGGTAGTATTTTCAGACTAAAGTGACATGAATTCTGAAATTTTAAACTGGAGAGACTCCATGAGTACAGTAACGTTTATTCTGCGTTTCATTATAAAATAAAGTATAAAAATAAGGAATTATGGGCTGGAAAGATTACACTATGGTTAAAACACTTGCAGCAAAACCATGAGTACCAGATTTCGAATCCCCATAATTTGTGTTAATGTCAGGTGGCCCAGAAGGCAGAGTCAGGGGATCCCAGGGCAAATTGACTAGCAAGATTGAAACCTTAAGCTCTGGTTTCAATGAAAGATGTTGCCTTACTGAATAAGGTGAAAAAGCAGTACAGGGTGATCCCTAGCACATAGTTCAAGCCTCCACATATACATGCAAATACACATGTATACCGAACATGCATACACACAGACAAACTACATGTCTTAGGTGTATTATTGCTGGGATGAAACACCATGACTAAAGCAAGCTGAAAAGGAAAGGATTTATTTGGCTTATACTTGCATATCACTGTTCATTTTCAAAGGAACCCAAGGCAGGAATTCAATCAGGTCAGGAACGTGGAGGCCGGAGCTGATGCAGAGACCATAGAGGGGTGCTGCTTGCTGGTTACTTTCCCTGGCTTGCTAAGACTTTTTTCTTACAGAACCCAGCACTACTAGCTCAAAGACGGTACCACACACAATGGACTGATCTCTCCCCATATACCACTAATTAAGAAAATGTTGTCCAAGCTCGTGTCTAGCTGATTTTATGGAGACATTTTTTCAGTTGAGGTTCCCTTCAATCTGACGACTCTAGCTTTTGTGGAGTTGAAACTAAACTAACCAGTGCACCACAAACATAAAAAAATGGAAAAAGAAAAACAGAGTTTTGTTACAAGGAAAATGTCAACATCCTGTTAACTAGAAAAAAGGTAGATATATTTTAAACAGAAAATAAACAAAATGTAAAATTCAATGGCCAAGTATGACATTAGCTGTTATTTTAAGTGAGATAGATTCAGCCATGACTTTGATTTCTTCTGTCTCGTTGCTGGATAGTTACAGCTCACCTTGAGACAAAATGTGAAAACATGTGAGAACAGTAACAACATCCCACCAACTCTTTTCCACATTCTTCCTTCCTCAAAACTAGATGCCACTCTGCACAAGCAAGACTACTCTCCTCTTATCCCCACATCTCTCCTGCTAAAAATGTTAGCAGAAGAAATCAATAATTATGACTAAATGTTACCCATGTTTCATCTTCTCTCGACCTTCTCTACTCTGCCCCTGCCATGATCTAACTTTGTTCCCTAATGCTAGAATTCTGACCATATTAATAAAATAGGAATGTGAAACAGGAGGCTTTGTTACCAAAATCAGAAGATCGCTTCAAGATTTTATATGCCTGTGTCTGTCTTATGGCTTGTTTTTCTAGCCACAGTTCAAACTTCACTGCAATGTATAAACTTCCAAATTACTAGAATTGTTTGGGAAAACAAATGACAGCATATTTGGTGGCTCCTCCTAGTTTCTTGCACTAGAGTGTATAAAGAGGACAGATTAGCCTGTGACGGCTACACTATAATGGAGAAAGAGCAATTTAAAGACTGTATAAACAAATTAACAGGTAAATGATATAAGACTGGTTGACTAGCACAGAGAAGAGAAAGTGAATGTGAAGTCCACCCTTAACGAAGAAGCTATTTGCAGCTGGCCCCTTCTGAGAGAGGTAAAATCAGTTTTCTCCATATTCTAAGGCAGCCTCCATGCCAACAAAAGAACGGACTCCAGGTGTTTATTGTACACTTTTTGTTTGAGTTTGTATTTTTTGACTTATTAGGTTTGTTTATTTGTTTTTGTCTTGATTTTCTTTCTTGTGTATGTTGCAGAAATCAAGAAAGAGAGAACATTAAGTTGAGTGGATAGGCACGTGGGGAAGAAATTGGAAGGAGTTAGGGGAGGATAAAGAATATGATCAAAATATATTATATGAAAATTTTTGTTTGAAGTTAGAAAAAAGAATTAAAGGCAGAGCCAACTTAGTTCATTAAAGAAGAGAAAGAAGCAGAGGGAAGTTGTGGGTGGGCAATGGTGTGCATGGAACTAGCAGTAGACAGCGTGCAGAGACCAGGCTAGCCAGAAACATACAGATGACAGAACTCAGCTTCTGATGCCACAGCAATTAGCAGGGGGATTTGCAGAAGGTCTAGGTGGTCAGTCTTCTGGAAGCTTGGCTAAGATTTGGAATTACTATGAAAACACAGCTCTGGGTGTGCCTGAGAAGGATTTTCCACAGAGAACTGTCCAGGAATGGGAATTTGCACCTTTACATGGGCTGCAGTTCCAAACTGCGTGAAAAGCTGAAAGTGACAAAATGCCAGCATTCCTCTATCTCTGCATCCTGATGAAGATGCAGGATGAGCAGCTGCCTTGGGCTCCAGCCGCATGCTTTCCCCACAGTGATGGCCTGGAGTCCCCAGCTGTGAGCCCAAACAAGCCTTCCTTCTGTCCTGCTGCTTCCCCTGGGGATCCCATTGCAGCAGTGTGAAAAGTCAAGAAGACTTGGAGCAAGGATATCTGACTCACTTTCTTTAAAATAGCTGGCAGCTTTTCCATGAAGAGAGGAAAAGGAAGGAGAGAAATGTGAGGGAGAAGGAGATTAGTGTCCTCCTGAAGCAGGACCTGTGAGGCTTAGTCAGAGGCAGCCTCTGCAAAGTGAGTACAAAGTGGAGGATTTCAGAGGAGGCCTGGACACGTTTGTGGACAGGAGAGAAGTGGTGATTTCTGCATGGTTGGATTAGTGAAGTGTGCCATTTTCCAAAAAAGAAAGGAAACACAACAAAGAACAAATTTGCAGGTAAGAAACCAAGAGTTCTATTTTGTCCAAATTTAGCTTGGAGCTTTTGATAGAAATACAAGGATGTCACTGGCTTAGGCTGTAGGATATGGGAGTTTAGAATCTAATTGAGAGATCAGGGTGGAAGGCATAAAAGTGTCATTGAAAGCCATGCAATTAAGTAAAAACATCTGAAGGGAACATTTCAAGGCTAGAGATGAGGAAAGACAAAGAGGACTTTGCAGGCCGACTTTATAAAATTTCACCAAAGAGACAGGACCAGAAGGAAGTTGGCAATGGAGATTGGTTTGACAGAGAAAAAAAACCACAAAAATAAATAAATAAAACAAGACTAGACTATATAATGCTTAGCAAAAAAGAAAGTGAATGCCTTTGCATCCACATCTAAAGTCCACAAACAGAATCACACCCTATAAAGTTTCCCATCAAATACATACTCTCCTGCCACGTTCAGCATGGACAGCCGAATCTCTGGATATACAATGTGACTTTAATAAGCAGCAATGCCTCAATCAGGAAACAAACTTGGTTTACTGGTGCCTCACTTGATTCTGGAGGGTATGTAATTGCTCTTGCATCTCTTCCATCAGCAATTAAGGAAGGCTACCCTTAGCAAAGATCATGAAGAAATAAGACTAACACGAGACCAATAAGGTCTGATGACCTTTGCTATCTCCTCAGTGAAGGCACCATCCCTGGCCTCTTGCTCCCTGTCTGTCTAAACCAGACTGGTTGCCACCTAACTCAAATTGTGATCCCAAGTTGTCAGTTAAATTTTGACCTCAGACACTCCTGATCTCACATTTTTGATGTTTTGTCTGGATTTCATTCATTATATAGTTACTTATCCAGTGAATATTTATGGAGCCCCCTGCTATGCTAAGGTGCAGTGTTAATACTAAACCAGAAAGTAGAATGGACCCTTATAAAGCTCACATTCTAATCATGCGCTGTCCACCAATTTAGAATTCAAAGGGCAAAGGTGGGAGATTGTGAGTTCAAGGGCACTCTGTGTTACACAGTGAGACTCTCAAAAACAGAATACAAACAAAAGGATAAATCAAGCTTCAGTCTGGCAGGTGAGGTGATTTCCAGTTTTTGGTTTGTATTTGGTGTTTTTGTTTTGGTTTTAGTCCTAAAGTAAGGTCTTGGTAGCAATAAAGGCATCAGTCTAGGTTTCCCTATCAATACACTGCTCACATGTGGTTTTGTACTGTGGAGAATTTTCCATTACATCTTAATTGGTTTAAGAAATAATACAGCAAGTATTTTGACTTAACGTTAACTTTCATTTGTAATTAACCCACCTCCTTCAAATATATTAACTACTTGATCCTAATCAAAGTCTCTGTTGTTTGTTATTAACTAATCACTCTTGAGGGTATACATAGTGAGTACCAAGCTAGCTACAGGCGATGCTACATACTGAGGCCCTTTTTAAGAAGGGAAAAGAGAGGTGAAAGGAAGGAAGGAAGGAAGGAAGGAAGGAAGGAAGGAAGGAAGGAAGGAAATGAGGAAAGAAGGGAAAAGTTTAGAAATTTGAGATCATTGTAGCGATATCATCCCTTCCTATGTCTTTGTTATTCACTCATACATGTTTCGAATAGTCATAATTAGGCTAGATAAGAAATCCACTGACTTTCAAAGAGTTTCTAAGACTCCCCGCTGCACCTCACAGTCAAGAAAAAAATCACTTCTGAAGTCCGAATACACAAACCCATCTATCCAGTTGTGGTAGTTTGAATGTAATTGGCTCCCATAAGCTCATGGAGAGTGGCATTATTAGGAGATGTGGCTTTATTGGAGTAAGTATGTCCTTGTTGGAGGAAGTGTGTCACTGTGAGGGTGGGCTCTGAGATCTCATATGTTCTGAAGCCATGCCCAGTGTCTCAGACTTTCCTGATGCCTGCCAAGACAAGCTGTAGGACTCACAGCCATTCCTCCAGCACCATGTCTGCCTGTATGCTTCCATGTCACACTGTGATGATAATGGGCTAAACCTCTGAAAATGTAACCTACCCCAACTAAATATTTTTTCTTTATAAGTATTGCTGTGGTCATGGTGTCTCTTTGCAGCAATAGAAAACCTAAGTTACAAGTATTTTAAAAGACTTCAATAATTGGCTGGATGGTCTCAGAGATCAACTCGTTTGAGAACCTTAGTTCCTTAGAAGTTGATTGAAATGTTATGGCTATGAAGATTAAATGTAGAAAGCAAAGTCAGAGAAATAGGCTGAGATTTTCAGCCTGTGAGATGTAGTTTGATTGAAAGCTGAAAATAGGCTGTATCTATTGAACAACTCCAATTCATGAATAACCATGACCTTCCCATCTGGAATACTATCTTTGTCTCTGGCCTTGCAAGTAGACTACTGGGTTCTGTCTTGATTTATAAGCTCTCCAACACTCTAGTGTCCAGTGAATAGGAATCACTCACCAACACTCTAGTGTCCAGTGAATAAAAATCCCTGAATCTTGGAGCTGCCTTCCCAAGCTTCCAAAGCCATATAGAAGGTTTATGAGCCTGCAAATTCAAAGCAGATGTCATCCTGGCAGGAAAATAAAGTAAGCCATCAGGCCAAGCCGCATCATCTTTCTCTGGTTCCCATAGATCATGAAGAAGGTTGGCAGGAATGGTGGAAATACAATCTGAACTGCTTCCTTCTTCCATCCCTTCACTCAAAGAAGGTACTGGACCAGGTCCTAGCAATCTGTACCACAAAAATCCCATTCTAATACTCGGAAAGTTTATGAGAAATTAATATAAAATAAAAACATAATAACAATAGAATTACCTTATTTTTAATTAATTAATTAATTTTATTAAAAATTTCTGC
>NC_022012.1:4977776-4980805 GCF_000317375.1 Microtus ochrogaster | reverse complement strand
ATATTCAGCAGTATGGCTATAGGACAGAGCCAGTTCAGGCTCCCTCTCCTCAGCTGCCCAAGGATCTAGCTGGGGACATCTCCATGGACACCTGCGAGCCCCTCTAGAGTCAAGCCTCTCTTGCCAACCCTAAAATGGCTCCCTTAATTAAGATATATACTTCCCTACTCCCATATCCACCCTTCCTCCATCCCAACCATCCCATTCCCCCAAGCTCTCCCCATCCTCCCCTCTCACTCTCATGTGAATAATTACATGATATATATTATCCTAGGATTTTACACCACCTTGACCCTCAAGAAACAATGAGGATAAACCCATGCCAGCTCCCTCCACAAGTTTATGCTTCTGTTTGCAGGATCGTATACTTCTGTCCCTAAAATAGCTTCAATTTTCTTAAGTAAAAAAGGTTTATTTGCTGGGTGAAATAAGAAGGAGAATTATTTCCAGTGGATGTAATTCTTGTAAAAAAAATGTTATGCTTTTTGCCTAGGGAACAAAGTCTCCCACGATTGCCAAGCTTATGGCGTCTATTTTTACTCCTCCCAATTGTGAGAGAATTTTAACTGTACTGATTTGTTATAGATGAGTCGTTTTAATAGTAAGCATGCAATAACACAAGTTCCTGCTAGGGAGATGGATGCTGAGTGTCTTGGTTTCAGTTCTGATCTTGATGTTTATTGAGAGGAGGGCAGAGGATGAGACAATTCACCCCATTTAACACTGGTCTCCAAATCGTAGCCCTAGCAACCCTCTTTCTGGGCTTTGCCCAGCACTTATGTGTGTTAACTTCCAGGCTCCCAGGGAATCTGCCACTTAGGAGTTCATTTCAGACTTGTCACTAAAGCCATTTCAGCTTATTGATTGCCTGAAAAGGTACCAGTTGTGCTGTGCTTTATAAAATAAGTTGTTGGAGATTTCTTAAGGGGAGAAGCAACCTTATTGTTGTTTATTTTATGATCTGGACGCTAATCATCAGAGCAGAAGATGGAAACAAATGGGTTTCGTGCTGTCTGACAATAACCCGTGGTAGGCAGATTGCACTCAGTTTGTCTATCAGGAGAGAAGTAAAAATAGAGTTGCAGATAAAACTGAAGGGAAGAAAACGCTGAAACAAAGACAGTTGCAAAAGGCTAAGACAGAGACTGCTTTCTGTTCCATAAGGTGTGTGGGTGGCTTTTGTTTTGCAGATTCTCTGTGCTTTTGATTCAAACGATGTAAAAATAAGAATACAAAAAGCTACTCTGTGAGAAGATGCCAATCCTCTTTTCTTAAATTCCGTGGCTTCTGATATAAACCAAATACCTATCATGTTATTATTGTTAGGTTTCCTTCTTTGAGTATTTTCATAGATTGTGAAGCAAACAAAACTGGTGTTCCATTTGTTTGTTTGTTTGTTTGTTTTCCAAAAATTAGTAGACTAAAGAAAAACTTGAAGTAATATTTCAGGTTTGTTTTACCCGACAATTCCTGGTCCTACTGAAAGACAATTCCACAGAATTCTTTTTAAAAGAAACCAATAGTGAACATCAGTTTTCTGTGGGTTTTATTTCACCTGTGCTACATGGAGGAAAGTCTTTACCCCAAGTGATTTTTTAAAAACAATTCAAATACTATTCAATTGTTCACCTGATATACTTGTCCAAAAAGTAGCAGAAGATTTTGCAGATCTCTTCTAAGATTTATCAGAATGTATTTATTTGCTTGGTTTTGAGTCAGAATCTTATGTATCTCAAGCTAGCCTTCAACTTGCCTTGTAGTCAAGAATGACTTTGAACTTCTGATCCTCTTTAATGCACCCTCTGAGCTCAGGGATCACAGGCTTATGCTATCAAACCCGGTTTGTGACACTGGGGACACTGGGCAAGCAGCTCCCCAATTGATTGAGCCACATCCCCAGACCTATCATTATCTTATTTTTATGCTATAGATAAATGTTATCTTTGTTTTAAGTTAATACCTAACTTTGTATTATGAAAGACTTTAAATTCTCAAACATGTGTGATACACATAGTAACTTTCAATTCTATGCTCTAGACACTCACCATAAACAGTTATCAACGGGGAAATAATCCATTTTATGGCTAATTCTTCTTAATCCTGTTATTTAAAAGCAAATCTCAGCAGTCAAACAAACATAATTTATTTCATCATGTAAAACAGGAGGTAGAGAGATGATTCAGTGCTTCAAAGTGCTTGTATCATCTTTAGAATTCAGATCCCAACACCCATGTAACATCTCTTACATGCCTGTAATCCTCCTGGTCCAAGGAGGGCAGAAACAGGAAGGTTGTGGGAGATTGCTGCCTTCTATTCCAGCCAATACAACCCAAGACCAAGATTCAAAAGGAGAGCCTGTCCCAAAGGAGTGAGTGGCGAGAGCCAGCTGAGACTACCCAGCGTCTTCTCTGGCCTCCATGCATGCACCTGTTCACATATGTGTGCATAAACACAGAGATAAATAAATCTTTTACAATTATAGACAAAGGCAATCTTTAAATATAAACATTTTTAGAATGTTAACTTTCTGCTTCCTGAAGACCTCCAAGTAGAAGAGCATACGCACTTTCCATAGTATACATGTACCATATTTCATTATCCGTTTGCCTGCTAAAGGGCATTTAGGTTGTTTCCATTTCATAGCAATTGTGAATGGAGCAACAACAAATAAGCTGAGCAAGGATCTGTGGAGTAGGATGTAGATTCTCTGGGGTATATGCCAAGGAGTGACATAACTGGGTCATGACAGATTTATTTTTAGCTATTTTTTTTATTTATTAAAGATGTCTGCCTCCTCCCCGCCACCGCCTCCCATTTCCCTCCCCCTCCCCCGATCAAGTCCCCCTCCCTCGTCAGCCCGAAGAGCAATTAGGGTTCCCTGCCCTGTGGGAAGTCCAAGGACCTCCATCCAGGTCTAGTAAGGTGAGCATCCAAACAGCCTAGGATCCCACAAAGCCAGTACGTGCAGTAGGATCAAAAACCCATTGCCATTGTTCTTGAGTTCTCAGTAGTCCTCATTGTCCGCTATG
>NC_022012.1:4950356-4977000 GCF_000317375.1 Microtus ochrogaster | reverse complement strand
CCTCCTCCTTCTCCTTCTCCTCCTTTTTCTCCCTCTCCCCCTTCCCCTCCTTCTCTTCTCCTTCTTCTTCTCTTCCTCTTGCACTTCCTCTTTCTTCTCTCTGTTCAGGTCCCAGACCCAGTTTTGAATGGATAATTTATTTCTTTGATCCTTCTTAATCCTCTGTCAGATGTATAGCTAGCAAAGATTCTCTCCCACTCCGTGGGCTTCCATTTCATCATGATAGTTTCTCTACCTGAGCAGAGAGCTTTTAGTTTTGTAAAGTCAAAAAGCAGGAAAAGCAAGACAAAAACCTGATAGGCTTTCTCACACCTCACTGGTGTGCCTTCCTGTTTTCCCACGGCCCTGTACTCCTCACTGTACAAGTGTGGTTTACATGCCAGCCTAAGATGTCAGCAGAGTTTAATGCACCTTTGGGAGACTTACCATTTTTGTTTCCTTCACTTTCTGAAAATTCGTTCTATTCCCAGTGCTTTTTCTACAGCACCCCTCCCTTGCATGCCTCCAGCTAGTAAGGCAGCCCAAATCTTTCTTACTACAGCCAGTGGAACTAGAGTAATGAGAGCCTCAAACCAAACAGCCAAACTCACATGCCAGACCCACTGCAGATCCAACTTCTCAAGGAAACCTTCTACATGGCTTGGACTATGTTAGCAAGTTTGTGAGGAATTTTAGTTCCCATCTGGGCTAGAGTTTGTATGACCATGCTCCTCACGTAGGCATCTCTGTACTGTCCCTCTGCTCTGCCATGTCATTAGCTGTGCACCAACAACCTGCAACCCCTGCTTCCTCCCTCACTCCTTCCTTCTGTGCACTTTGGTTAAATTCAATCTGGTACACTTCAAAAACTCGAAAACTTTTCAAGGAGTTAGCTTTGATTATTCATTTTCTTTATGTTTGTTTTTAAGCCATTAAATACCATACCTGTCATTCATATTCCTTCTTTCTAGTTTATTTAATATAAAAGAATCTTTCTTGTAAACCTCAGTATTGCTGATTCTCACTTTTGATCTTTGATTAACAAATGAAAGTCAAAGACTGCATTCTGGGTATAATATAATAGGTATATCATACAGTATTAATTACACAATTCTTTCAAGATAATCATTTTTCTAGCTAAAACATTAACATTTGGTCCAAAACTTATTTTCTTTCATTTCATTAAAGTATATTAAAAGACACCTGGGTGTGTGATTCATCTCATAAAGCATATTTAAGCATAGTAGTAATGACAATTAAATACACCCAGAATTTGTTCTATTCACTGTATTCCTTTTTTAAAAAATCTAGTAAGGAAGGACTAGAGAGATGGCTCAGCAGTGAAGAGCACTGACTACACTTCCAGAGGTCTCAGGTTCAATTTCCAGCACTCACACGGCAGCTCACAACTGTCTGTAACTTCAGTTCCAGGTAGCCCCAACACCCATGGCAAAACACCAATTAACAAAAAATAAAAATAAAATTAAAAAAATCAGTAAGAGTGCCAGAGGTACTGAACAGGTAAGAGTAACTGCTGCCAAACTGGATGGTTTTAGTTTGCCAGAATTCACGTGGTGGAAGGAGAAAATAGACTCCCTTGAGCTGTCTTCTGACTTCCTCATGCAGACCACAACACAAATACACACAATGTACACACAATATACACACAAATATATACACAATGCACACACAAATACACACTGTAAATGAATGCAATAAAAATAAGGGAAAAGGATATTCTAAGTAAAATTCATTAACGATGGTAAAGAATGCAAGAAAACTGATGTCTGAAGTAAAATACACAGATCAAGAACAAGTTTAACTCTGTGCAACCAATATTCTTTCACTGTTTTAAGATAGTAAAAACAACGCATCTCGGAAAAATAAATAGCTATGATTCAGCAAGTGACGCCATTGGTAGTCCTGTCCATTCCCACCTTCCTTGCTTCACAGATGCTAATCACTATTCCAGTGCCTCATAAATATTCAGACTTTAACTAGCCATTGTTTACTTATCTTATTTGATCCATTAAATTGTATCCTTTATGATAAAATTACCTGTGGGCACAGAGCAACTGATATGCATGTAATGTAGTCACACTGCCTACCAACCCATCTCAGAGTATCGAGTGTCAAGAGCAGGTTTGCTAAAATCAGGAGAGTCCGAAGCTGGAGACAAGTAAAACAAATGCATCTTCTGCAGGAACTATGTCCCGCTGGTCCAGGCCTCTACAGCCCTTGACAAAGGACATGCTGAGGTTGAATGTTGCATAAGCCACGGAACTATGCAATTGTTGGAGGCAATTCCAGCACTGGTCAAGAAAAGGTTACAGTGTTTAAATGCCACTGCAGATCAACAGCAGAATGCCTGCCTTCTAACCCTGGTTTCCATTCATTGTGACTGTTGCGTTTAGAATGCCAGTGGATCCTCTGGAATTATAGAAATGCAGCTTTTCCTAATTCTCTTTAAGAACGGAGTCATGAAGACAAAGACAATCTGATTGTCGTCCCAGCGAGTGACATGAAGTACAATCATTACAGAGCTCTCTATGTTTTCCTTTCCTTTCATCTCTGTGCAATGACCCAGCCTCAAAATCCTATTTTTTAGGTTCAAGCAAGCAATGTAATAGCCTCTGGCCTCCTTCTCCTTTATCTTTGCTTCACTGAAACAAACTGTACCCAGGCACGTGAAGCTCTGCATCTCATCTCAGGCCTGAGGAGATTTCTCTTTGCTGCAGGGGAGATAGGAGTGGGCATTGACCTGCACAGTGGGGTCCCCAGTCTAAAAGGTAGAATTCAGAGACGCAGTGCCCCCACGCCAATAAGCCTTCATGTCCTCATAGAACACTTTAGCGCTTTCAAGTAAGTTGGGTAAGATGCAAAGGCAATTGTACAGTGTAGCAAAGTCTAAAAAGAATGATAACAATAAATGATCTAGTGAGGCTCTCTTTAATTAAAAAATATTTATTTTACATAAAAAGGTTTATTTTATTTTGAGATTATCATATAATTACAGCATTTCTACCTTCCTTTTCCTCCCTTAAACTCCCACATACCCTTCCCTGCTCTCCTTCAAATGTATGGTGTTTTTGCAGTAATTTTTATTGCATGCATGTATATATGTATGTATGTGCATATGCATACATATCCCTAAATATAAACTGTTCTGTCTTTTTCATGTTACTTTTGTATGTTTTCAGCACTCACTGTTTGGCATAAGAAGTTCCATTTAATAGATGCTAAAGATAGATGATAATAGATAAACAGATGTCAGACAATGTGTACAATTGACAGACTGATGAATATGTAGATGGGAACTGTACAATAGACATGAGACATTTATTTGATAGTAGTTAGAATTAGAGTAGAAGACAGTAAGAAAGATAGATGGTAGATGACAAATAAGGTGGGCTAGAACGGCGGGGAGTAGACAGATGGCAGAATACAGAAAGATGGTAGATGGGGTAGGAGGAAGAACTGTGGTTGGAATGTAAAAGAGGAACGAAAGAAAATAAAGATGGCAGCTAGATAATAATCTCCCACCCAGAAGTCAAGCTGTGAGCACGTGCTTCTATGTTTTCAGGAAGTGAGTAAGAACAATCTTTTCTCTACTCAAAAACATCTCAGGATATGAAGAAAGCACAATCAAAAGCCAGACTCATATCACCAAAATGAAATATTCAATAAGAATAATGAGATGCAGAGTTAATAGTCCTAGATTTTTTTTATTATTTTATGTGTATGACTATTGAGCCTGCATGTATGTCTGTTACCACAAGTGTGACTGGTGCACAGGGAAGCTAAAAGAGAACATTAGATTCCCGAGAACCAGAATGAAAATGGTTGTAAGCTGTCGTGTTGGTGCTGGGAACTGAGGCTGGATTCTCTGGAATGCAACCAGCACTCTTAACCACTGGTCCAGTTTTCCAGCCCCAATACTGCTAAATATTTACATTGAAGCTTCAACGTAAAACCGTAAGAAATAACCTCAGAATACAGAGTAAATGTGCAAAAAAATGTGCTTTAAAAGTAGAGAGAAAATGGTAGACATGAAGGACCAAAGGATTTGGATTCATGAACACCGGTAGCTTCAGAGAAGGTAGAATATTTACAGCAAAGATATCCCCAAAAAAGGTTGACAAAAATCTCATACACTCAACAACAGAACAAAAACCAGTATTTCTTGTCAGACATTAATAAAGCTGTTTGCCAGTTATGTTCTAAATAAACACTAATATTTTAACATGAGAAAATAGAAAAGATCAAAATAAACATTAAAGACCAAGAAGATATCGTGGATTTCAAGTAGCAAACACTCTAAAGTATTTGACAGCAGGGGACAGAAAGCCTTCAGCCAGGGAGCTGAAGCCAGGAAAGAGCTGAGAGAGGCCCCTCTGAAGAGGCTTAAAACCACTCTCTGCCAAGGGAAACTGCCCTGCATGCAGCTTACGTGTACCCAAAGTAAGATTTAAATACAACTGGCTTCAATGCCATGGTCTACCGAGAGCTTGTAACTACATGGAAATTTTCTTTTATTTATGCAATTCTGTTGGAAACAAAAATAGTAGAAACTCTTTGAAAACTGATAGGGCATTTTTATATCAGAAGATTTAATTTTTTGCCCTAACTTTGAAGCCCACAATCTTATTTCTGAGATCTGTTCTAGGAAATTAAGATGACACAACAAAAGCACTGGCTGTGAGTTAGCCACAGGGAAACTTCAATCAGAAGCAAAAGTCCCCCAGTGTTCAGAGCACTTCCCACACAAGCAAAGCAACTGGCATTTAGATCCCAGAACCAAGCAGGTGCCAAATGGGCACGGCAATGGCCTGTAACCACCTCAGAAAGCCAGAGATAGGATCTGCAGACAAAGCAGGCGAGAGACTGGCAAGATCACTGAAATCAAGGTCTGAGTGACAGAGCCTGCCTTAATGAATAAGTGGAGAAGCAATAGAGCCTGGTGCCCAGTCAACCTGGGGCTTACACACACACAGAAAAGAAAAGAAAAGAAAAGAAAAGAAAAGAAAAGAAAAGAAAAGAAAAGAAAAGGAAAGAAAAGAAAAGAAAAGAAATTAATTAAATAGAGTCAAAATGACAGTTGTAAATTACTCAAATGTTTCATAATAAGATGGTGGTTATGTCATATACATCACATATGATATATCTTTAAATGGGAACATTTATGTACAACAATATCATGGAAGGAAAGTAGGACATGAAATGGCAGGTATAGACATACACGCATAAACATAGGAAGAAAACAGAGAATTCTGTGAGGTAATGAAACAGTGGGCTGTACATGATGCTGATACTAAGTATCTTTTTAGATTATTTTTTTGTCCTGATATACAAAAATCCAGGTCTATCATTGTACTTTGCTCTTATTTAGCGTTCTACATATTCATCTCTCCTGATGTTATTAACTTTATTATAACAATTTCATATGTAGAACTCAATCTATGTGAGTGTATGGAATCCATATCTGGCGGCAGAAATAAAATGCATAGGCACTCAGCCTCATGGCAAGTGTGTGCCTTGCTGGTACTTTGCAGCCCCAACCCAACTCAAAAATCACTGAAGAAATAGTATATTTAATACCAGAATTTTGTTCTCTCCTACATCTTAAAAGTAAAGAATTATAAGTTCACTATTAATTACAACTCTTTGATCTTTCAATGATTTATTATACATGTATTAAAAATGAATTTTTACATTTCTCTCTGGGCTAAAGCTCAGGTGAATAGAATGTTTCTCCTCATCTGTTTCTCAATACACACATTGTTATTTTATTTGAGATATTTAAATTTATAGTGGTTTCTCAGAAAATTAATGATCTTCAAAAATCAAAATGTGTAATTTTGCAGAAACCTGCAGTTTGCTTAATTTAATCAATTAGCTATATCAAAATATACTTAATTATATTTTAAAAATGTAACTGGTTAAAAGACATTGATGCAGAAGTCAGGAAATCAGATGCATCACCGGAAAAGAAAAAGGAGTGTTCGTTCAGCCAGTAACTTGTCAACCAACTTCTTAGTTTGAAAATAGCCTTTTCTTCTGTTCAAAATAGTCTCAGAGTCCAAGCAAGACAAGCTGGGCTTTGGAATCAGGGATAATGGGGCCAGCAGCTTGTGAAAGGCAGAACAACGACTTCCTATTTTGGAAAACTACTTTTCAAATTTTGCTCATGTGACTGTATGCTTCTCCAATTCTTTGGGGAGACTGGTGGGAAAGATTTATCATTTTCCTAGCCCTCTTTTCTATATAAGTTAGAGGTCTCTACAAATGTGTCAGTTGGGGCTCACTTGTGAAGAACTGATAACTGTCCTTTAAGGGAGGTGTAGTGTGTGGCGGCAGTTAGCAAAAGCGAAGCAGCTGTTGCAGGGGATTGTTAAAGAATAACTCTCACAGACTCTAGGAACACAAAAGACAAGGCTGATGGTTTTAAAAGCAGGGAGCCATCAAGGCCAGAAGCTAATGCCCTTGTGACTAGGGAGCCACCGATATTACTGCAGGGTGCAGAGAGAAAGGCGTACTTAGCTCAAGGACCTTGTGATTAACGTCAAGCACAGGATCCCACCTAGTCTGCTCTGATTTGAACTAGCAAAATATGAGGAGCAACGAACCTAATTCTTGAACCCCCACCAAGCCAGGGACTAGGCAACAAAACGTGCGTTCATGCTGCTAGAGGAAGGAAGGACAGAAAATGCCTCCATGTCTTTGTTTGCCAGAAAACAAGCTGAAGTGGTAAGGCTCCTGCTTACATGTGGCTTCATACACATGCCCCTGCCTTACATGTGGCTTCATACACATGCCCCTTACATGTGGCTTCACACACATGCCCCTGCCTTACATGTGGCTTCATATACATGCCCCTGCCTTACATGTGGCTAAATATACATGCCCCTGCCTTACCTGTGGCTAAATATACATGCCCCTGCCTCCCAGCCAAAAGCCTGGCCAGAGCCCAAATTCACAGAGCGCTTGAGAAACACAAAGGTCAGTTCTCCAAGAGCAAAATAGAGCCCAACAATCGAGGATGGACACCGAGAACACATGAGGTCTACCTGCTTACTCTGCATCTATACAGACCCATCCAGCAAGTCACCAAAAGCCTCAACGTCACAGGGATGGTGTATGATGTCCTAGGGCAAATGTCACTTTTCGCAACAAAACTGCAGTTTGCCTCTGAAGTTTGAATATGAAATTTGCTCACAGTCTCAGTGTGTGATCACTCTGCTTCTAGCATTGTTTAGGAAGTTTGTGAGACCGTTGGGAGGTAGAGCCGCACTGGAGGAAACAGGTCACTGAGGGAAGGGTCTTGAGGTTTTATAGCTCTGCCTTACTTCCTTCTTCTCCCTACTTACTACATGAGACAATGGGACTAGATGCTGGCACACCTGCCGTGGACCATACCCTGTTGAACGCTAAGTTTCTAAACCTAGACAAACCCTCTTCTACTTAAGTTCCTTCTCATCAGGTACTTTGACCACAACAGGAAGAGAAATAACTATTGCATTCTGTCTCCAAAGAGGAAAACCAGAGGACCCCTTATCAGCCAACTTCAGCATGAAGAGATTGTTCTACCTCTAATAAATAGACAGACTACTATATTAGACATGAGGAGAAGGCAACACCAGTTCATATTTAGAAATATGTTCAAAACAATACAAGGCCAGCAGGGATGGACTAAGGTGACAGCTCCATAGTCAAAGTGCTTGCCACACCAGCAAGAAGACCAGAGCTTGGAACCCCAGAGACAGGGTGAATGTTGGGTGAACACAGTGGCCACCAGTAACTCCAGTTTCCCAAGGCAGATACAGCAAATTCCCAAAGTCAGCTGGCTAGCAAGACAATCTTGGTGATCACCTCAAGATTTGCTTGAGAAACGTTGCCTCAAATAATAAAGTGAAGAAGGATCAAGGAAGATTCCTAAAACTAACCTTGGGCCTCCACACACATGCAAACACACATGCACATAGGTATACATGCCATACACATGCACACAAAAAGAAGAAAAAGAAAAGAAAAAGTTGCAGTGGTATTTTCTCACTGTCTTCTTCCCCCTGTTGTGCTTGTCCCCTCAGGTCCCCAAGGCACCATGGTGATTCACAGGCTCCCTATTGAGATTAAGAGCTTTAGTGGGTTCCTATGTCACAGCCACCTGAGACATACTGGAGGAAATCCGAAGATTCCAGACTCATTGTCCACCCTTTAGACCAACAAGCTTAGATAAGAGAGAATCTGGAAAATGCTATTTGGCTTCAGCCCCACAGCAGTCATGGCAGAGGGGGAAGGGGAGGAGCATGTCAGGCAACCCCAATCCCAGGGAAAGTTTAAAATTAATTTATCTTGTGATCATGTATTGACAGATTGGTTTCTGGAAAGATATGGAGCCAGAAGACTCTGCAGAAACAGTGAGAACCAGAGGGAATGAATCATTCGTCATGTTGACAGGATTGGAAGGAGACACCCTCTATCACCTCTCAGTCAGGGCTTACAATGGAGCAGGATATGGGCCACCCAGCGGGGAAGTGAGTGCCACCACCAAGAGACACCGTAAGTGACCTGAGCTTTTGTGTGAACATCTTTGCAGGCTTCTGCAAAACACATGATCAGAGGCACACGAGGTGCATAACAAGCGGAGTCGAAACGGAGTCTTGCTTCAGTGCTCTGATCTGAATTCCAAAACCAGCTCAAAAAAAATTTTGCATTCACAGTTAGTAAAGGTTATCATCCTGTGAAACAAGGCTAAGCGATTTTGACGCAGAAGGGAGATAAAAGGATTCCAGTTCAAAAGCTCAGTGGAGTAGCTATTAAAATGACACTCCTGGAGCAAAGCCCTCCTCATCCGACTCCAGCTGGGGGAAGCCTTTGGCACCAGCCACCGACCAGACAGCACAGAAATTCTCAGGACTGAAATGAAGAAGTGCTTTTGGGGCTTCTCAGTTCACTCCCCTTTTTGTCTTACAGCCCCAAGCGAGCCTCCTGGCAACCTCAGGTGGGAGCAGCAGGGGTCCCAGGTTTCCCTAGACTGGGAGCCAGTCAGACCTTTAGCCAATGAGTCTGAAGTCATGGGCTATAAGGTTAGTATCTATTCGTTCTTTGAACATAAACACATCTCGAAAACTGTTGTTACTGCAAGGGTGGCTCATGAATGGAGCATCAAGAATCCTCTGATAACCATTTCTGTTTTCTTGATGGTCTTCTATTCTTCACAGATGTGGTTTTTGAAGCTTGAACAGATGTATGTATTACAGATTGGGCCTCCTTCCCTCTTACCCCCAGCCTCCATTCGCTCACCCATCCTTTTCTCATGGTTTTTCCCGTCTTCCTATCTCTGGCTCCTTTCTGGGGGGCTGGAAAGCCATCCTGGAGTGTTTGTATCCATTAAACCTGGGCTTTTTCTAATTTGGTTTGATCTGGATTATTGCATCAGTGGAGAGGTTTATGGGGTCCAAAACCTTTTCAGAATCTGTGAACCACAGTGGGATTAGAGATATAGTAGTTATCCTTCTGCAATTGACTTAACTTGCTTAACACAATTCTTTCCAATGGAATCCATTTTCCTGCAAATGACATAAAGAAAAGAAAATTCCTTTCTGTATACTTTCCTCATCCATTCTTTTGCAGTTGAACACCTAGGCAGGGTTCATAATTTATCTATCATGAATAGTATTGTAGTCACCAGCCCTGTGTAATTTCCTCTGAGATACCTCAACCTAGAAACACCTTTTCATTAATTACTCAGGGCCGTATAGCTGGGCTCTGTGGAAGATCTTTGATCGTACTGGGACTGTTTCTTAGACTGAGTGCATTCTGGTGGTGTGTAAAGCAGCGGTCAAACTCAATTCCAAATCTGCAAGGCATAGGAAAGAAATGATTAGAAAAAGCATTAATTCCCTGAATTCAGATAAAAACAATTCATGTGAAAATAGCCTGTAGCACTCGGTGCCAGATGGAGGATCCTGGCTGTGTCTTTCCAACAAACTTCGTTGCCAGATGACAAAAGCCTGGACTTCTAAGACTACATAGGGTAATTTTCTGTTAAAAAAAATAATAAAACAAAAGAGAAATAAAATGCTGGGTCAGCAAATTAAATAGGAAAGAGTCCATGGAGAGAAAGACATGCTACAAAAGGCACATTCCACAGGCCTCTTGTCCGGGTTTATAAGAGATCCAGGAGTGGGAACCTCTACTCACCCTGAGAAACAACTTTGTTTAAAAATATATATGATGTACCTCAATATCTAACTTTTGGACCATACCATCAGATTTTAATATCAAACTCTGTACAGAATTAGGAGTTGAATATTATTTATAATAGGTCTGAAAGTGTTTTTTAATGATGGTGTTTAGACTGAAAACCATGATAGTATAAGCTTCCTATCAGAAATGATAAAATATTTTGTGCATGAAATAGCAAAAATCTGAAACTTAACAACAGATACAGTTACAAATGCAAATATATATATCCATCTATATATATGCATGGACGACTGTATATAGTGGTAAATACCACAGTGTTTCTTCACTGAAATTAATACTGATCACAGTCTTACACTGAAGCATGCACACACATACACAGATCTGACACAATTTTTCAGAAACATATAATTGCATCTTTAATGGGTAGATGGGTCATTTTCTGGGTCATTTCATAAGCTCCCCCATTTCCACATCTCTGCCCAACAGATTATATCCTTTGAACTCATCCTTCAGGGCAGATATGCTCTTCAACAGTAAGAAAAACAATATTTTCAGAATAGTTACAGACCATTCAGAAACAAACCCAACAGCATAAAAAAGTAGACAAATAGCCTTATGAACTAGAAAGGCAATATACAATTCTTTTTTTTAAAAAAAGTAATAAAATCATGTGACCACCAGGAAGGTTGGTGGCTTAGGTGCCTCTCCAGTGAGCCTAAGTTCCAAATGACTAAAGAAACCATGGTAGGTGGGGTCCACAGCTCCCCAACAATTCTGAATCAGTGGCTGTAACACAATATCAGACTTAAAGAAGAAAGTGCATTCGGAATTACATTTCTGCTGTACAGGAGAGGCCAAAGCAGGAACTTGAAACATCATATCCACAATTAAGACCAGAGAAAGATAAATGTATGGTTTTCTGCTGGCTTTCTCTCTGGTACATTCCTTTCTACTATACTTCTATATTTTTTATTAAAAAATTTCTGCCTCCTCCCCGCCTCCCTATTCCCCCCACGCCCCACTCCCCTCCCCCTCCCTCTCCAGTCCAAAGAGCAGTCAGGGTTCCCTGCCCTGTGGGCAGTCCAAGGTCCTCCCCCCTCCATCCAGGTCTAGGAAGGTGAGCATCTAAACAGGCTAGGCTCCCACAAAGCCAGTACATACAGTAGGATCAAAACCCAGTGCCATTGTCCTTGGTTTCTCAGCAGCCCTCATTGTCCACCATATTCAGAGAGTCCTGTTTTATCCCATGCTTTTTCAGTCCCAATCCAGCTCGCCTTGGTGAGCTCCCAATAGATCAGCCCCACTGTCTCAGTGGGTGGGTGCACCCCTCACGGTCCTGATTTCCTTGCTCATGTTCTCCCTCCTTCTGTTCCTCATTTGGACCTTGGGAGCTCAGTTCATTGCTCCAATGTGGGTCTCTGTCTCTATCTCCATCCATCGCCAGATGAAGGTTCTATGGTGATATGCAAGATATTCATTAGTATGGCTATAGGATCAGGCCATTTCAGGCTTTCTCTCCTCAGCTGCCCAAGGACCTAGTTGGGGACATTTCTCTAAACCCCTGGGAACCCCTCCAGAGTCAAGGCTTTTGCCAACCCTAAAATGGCTCCCTTAATTAAGATACATACTTCCCTGATCTCATATCCATCCTTCCATTATCCCAACCATCCCATTCCTCCAAGCTCTCCCCATCCTCCCCTTCTCACTTGTCTCTCCCCATATCCCCTTTCCCCCATCCCACCCCACCCCCCAGTTCCCAATTTTTGCCCAGCAATCTTGTCTACTTCCAGTATCCAGGAGGATAACTATATGTTTTTCTTTGGGTTAACCTTCTTATTTAGCTTCTCTAGGAACCCTTGCCTAAGGAATAGTGCAGCCCATAAATGGTTGGATCCTTCGACATCAACTATCAATCCCCACATCAACATATCCACAGGCCAACTCAATCTTGACAATTTCTTATTGAGACTCTCTTCCCTGGTAATTCTGATTGTGTCAAATTAGCGATGAAATTAACCAGCATCCCAGTGACACTGAACTCTTTGTTATCACTTCAATCCACTATGTCTGCAATTGCTCCACTCCAATACTCTATATCTGATTTCCCAACAATGGGCAAGAACACTCATCCTCAACACGCTTAGGAGAGCTGAATAAATTCATTCAATTCATTCGAAATATTTTCAATCCAGCCAGAAATATCTCATGCAATTATTCATTATGGGTCTTACAAAACAACATGTGTTTTTTCAGCATGACTTTCTGATGTGTTGTGATATGACAGACAGAGATCATTGGCTTCTAAATCAGACTGACTTCTGTTCAAATCCTACTTGTATAATTTTGAATGTTTCTTAACCTCCCTGAGTTCCATTTTTTATTCAGTCAAAACTGGTAAAAATGGAATTAGCAATATATGTGTTATAGTATTATTTTAAGAATTAGATAATTTGCACAAAATAATTCTATGTTTATGCAGCATATATTGAAAAATTGATGCTATTATTTTTCTATTGAGGAGATTACCCGACTAGGTGAGAAACATTAATAATGTTAAGAAAGAAAATGGACAATTCCTGTTTCCTCATGTGAAGACCACACACATCTCTTTGGAATACCTTCTTGCTGGGTAGAGCCTCCAACATAGCTCATTTTAGTCGTATAAACACACAAAAGTAGGTCTACATTGCAAGATGTTATTTTCGTTTTCATTTTCTTGAAGGAGTCCCACACCCTTATCCCTGAGACAGAAGAGCTGCATAAATGAAGCTACCAATGACATACAGAGCCGGCCCTTCTCACCCACCCGTTTGCTACTATTATTAGAACCTCTGCTAGTGGGAGAGTGCTTAGGATAACTGTGGACGCAAAGGATCCCTTGATAAGAAGGCTTCACAGTGTTCAGTGGTCTTAGTGCAGGGTTCTCCTGACACAGGCACCATGAAACAGGAATGTAGCTAGAAACCACAGCTGAGAATATAAACAAAGAGACGTAACCCAGAGAATACATACTTGGAATATGGCTCTGAGGAGTAATGCAGACTAGGCAACAGTCTTCGGGCAGTGGTTAGACATCTATCTGTGTCATTGTAGGGAAGACATGCACACTTAACTGTCACTCAGGTGGGGTGGAGAGCATCACCTCCTAGGTTATTCCAACTGGATTCCAGAAATCCTGCTGCCAGGTCAAGAGTGACACCAGTGTCTTGGCACACTACCTACTTCTCCGTACTCACAGAAGACCTACAGAATAGAATAGAACACAGCAGACATTTCTTTTTCCCTGTGGTCATCTTGGCCGTTCTTATCTAGTAAAACAGAAGCTGTTCCTGGTGTTCCTGGAAAATTTAAAACAGAGGTGCCTTGTTATTCAGGAAAGTTGAGTGGGGGTATGCTTTTGCTTGTACAAAGTCCTCCTCCTCCCTAGAGAAGGTGCCCACTCAGAGAAGACACAGGTTGTCAGAATTCAAGACAAGAGCCTTGGGCTGCAAACCAGGAGGCAAATGTATACAGTGTCCAACCTACACCTAAAAAAAAAATCTTCTTTTCTAGATTAAAATTCCCTTTCCTGTGTTTCCTCTCTCTATGTTCCCATCCTATTCAAGGAAGGAAGAGTAGATATTAATTAGGTGAAGGTTACTGATTATCAAAAGGTTCTTTCACGTACCTAGAGATTCTCCTTTGTTTATGACAATTTAGTGGTCAGCTAAGACCTTCTACCTCCTGGGAGTATGTGCACCAAGAGTTATTTCACATCTGATGCAATGGGAACACTCACACCCAAGCTTCTCCATTTCTTCAGGAGTTTAGGAGTCAATGAACATGACACTCTATGGCTTTGATTTCCTATATTTTTATAGTTTTTCTTTAATTCTATATCCATTCCAATTCAAAACCTATACCTTTTGCCTATTTGACAGTGTAGAGCCTCATAGAATGGTATACTTACTCAGGAAAAGTACACAGTGTCATTATGCCATATACATTTGATTATATTCAATGTTGTTTAGAACAAAGTCTCTTTTTGAAAACATAAAATAGAAATAACTCAAGTATTATATAGATGGAGACTTGTGTAGAAACGTTGGGGAGATGGGTGTGGTACTTAGTTTCCTATTGTAATAAAATCATGATCAGAGCATCTTTCTAAGGAAAGTGTTCCCTTCAGCTTACACAGCCATATCATAGTCTGTCAATGAAGAGAGCCAGGACAGGGACTCAGAGAAGAAGCCAGGAGGCAGGAAGTGAGTCAGACCCATCCACAGAAATAAGCAGCTTTCTGGTTTGTCCCTCAAGGCCTGCTCAGTTTCCCTTTTTATACAGCAGAGGACAACCTGCCCAGAGGTGGAACTGCCCAGAACAGGATAAGTCCCCCTATATTAACCAACAATCAAGGAAATGTCCCATTAACTTGCTTATGGTTCACTCTGATGTAATCACCCTCTCAAGTGAGTTTCTTTCCTCAACTATAGCCTATATCAAGTTGACAAAAAGCAACTGGTACAGCATGTGAGGAAGGAGGGAGTGCCCACAAGTGTCAGCAAGAAGTGACTTCTAAAGTTCTGTTACTTACGCCACAGCCAGTTTTACTTGTACTTACAAACTTGCCTTTCAAAAGTTTCTGGAAGTTTCTCTTTGCTTTTGAAACAGTCTTGTTAAGCATCCTACGTTGACCTTGTTTCCTCCACCTAGTCCAACTCCTAATACCCACAACCCCCCAGCTACTGGATACAGGCATGCATGGCTGCGCTCAGCTACTCATCTACCTGCCGTGTGTCTTGCTTCACCTACTTCTTATCCCTCGGGCGTCATAGTGCTTAACCCATACCATTGGTCCCACCAACTTTTCACAAGGTACAAAGCTGAGAAATGGCCTTCCCCTTCACAGGATGCCAACTTCTCAGGGGTATCTGAAGGCATCATCAACACATTTTCATTGTATTTTCTGCATACTGATCTAATACCACCGTGTGCTTAGAAAACAGTCATTTCCTTTTAAGAATAACAGTACCAGGCTGGCAAAATGGTGCAGCAGCAAAGGGGCTTATGGCCAAGACTATCAACCTCAGTTCTACCTGTGGGACCCACGTACTGGAAGGAAAGAATCAACTTCTCAGGTTGACATCTGACCTCCACACGTGTACCATATGTGCCTGCAAGTACACACACACACACACACACACACACACACACACACACACGTATAGACAAGAAATAAATGAAATGCAATCAGTTTTTAGAACAGTAACAACACCAATTAAAATTTTATTAGAATCATTTATTTGGATAATCTAATACTCTTGTTTGTTTCTTAATAAAAATTTGAAACTGATCCTGACATTACAGTAGGCAATATGTTTTATGAATAAAGATAGCTGACAGTGTAACTGCCAATCTAGAAATGCCCAGATTGTTGAAGAACTCCAAAGCCTCCTCAGTGTCAGTAACTAGTTTTGCCATGTCTTTATAATTCTTTAGTCTTTTTACATTTTTTATTCATTTTTACAGAACTAAGAAATATACAGGTATTTATTAATAGATAATAGATCCGGATTATCTGCTTGAACAATGGATAAAGATAAGATCCAAACAAACTGAACCAGCAAAACCGGGGTCCAGGGGGGAAAGGCAGAGAGGAAGAGGGCTGGATGCGCTCCCACATGCGGTTAAGTAGTCTATGAGGCCGCGCCCCAGTAGGCAGGTAGTTGTTAGCTATACATCTTCCTCCAACAATTGAGCTCTGCATTTTTCTCTGATCCCTTCCCTGCCTCTTTCCTCCCCTTCAACCCCTCGCATGGGTCCACATGCTCCCAATTTACTAAGTAGATCTTGTCTTCTTCCACTTCCCATGCAGATTAGATCCTATGTATGTTTCTCTTAGGGTCCTCATTTTTGTCTAGGTTTTGGGGATTGTGATTTTTAGGCTGGTTTTCTTTGCTTTATGTTTTAAAACCACTTATGAGTGAGTACATGTGATATTTGTCTTTCTGGGTCTGAGTTACCTCACTCAAAATCTTTTCTAGCTCCATCTCTTTGCCTGAAATTTTCATGATGTCATTTTTTCTGCTGTGTAGTACTCCATTGTGTTTTTCTAGACTTATAAGGCAAACTTGGGGATACGATAAAGAATGTTCCGTAGAAATAGGTCCCAGAGACCTTACTGGTTCTATGTTGGACTCTGGAGAGTTAAGAAATGTAAGTAAAATATAATGAGTGTCTTGAAACTGTATGTGTACACTTGTATTTTGGCATTATTTTATTTTTGTATTTTGTTTTTTTTTCTTTCAATAGTAATAGTGGGTCCTAATACCTACAGATAAGTGTAGTCCTCATTCAGTGTTATAAATTAACTTCTCCTTTTGACAGACAGAGACCATTACAAAAAGCCACACCATTCAAATTGCAGGGATATGGAGCACAGTCTATAACTCCTATATTTCCTTTTAAGGCTCAGTAATCATTGTGGAATAGGAGTGGAGAGATTGTCAGAGGCAGGAGGAACAGGGAATTTGTTGTGAGATTGTGTCTCCTGGGAATGTCCCAGGAGATACAATTTTTTATTCATTTTTCTAAATCAGGTCTTCCAGCTGGGCCAAGATGCTCCAAAGTGCTGAAGACTAACCACTGGTTTAGTTGATTTTTTTATTTAGCAGACGTCTTTGCTGGTGTGTATTACTTCTTTGTATGCACCAATAAAAGCCACACTTAATCTCAGACTCTTTCTGAAGCTACTAGCTGATTTTTAATGAATTTTTGCTGTCTCTACCTTCTGTTCCTAAATCTCACCCTGACCCACAAGTTTTCTGCCATCTCTATACTTTATAGCAATGTGAGTTATGCATTGTTGGTTACATTTTTCACTGTCGTAAAAGTTGTAATATACTGAACCATATTAACCATGTCTTCGGAAATAGTCACTGCTCTGCCGTTCCTTACCAAGCTACATACATCTCCATTCTCATAAATTTCATTCTAATCACTACATGCAGATGATAGGATTCTAATTCATAACTATGTTACAGTCAAAATCAGA
Source organism: Microtus ochrogaster (assembly GCF_000317375.1). Lineage (NCBI taxonomy): Eukaryota > Metazoa > Chordata > Mammalia > Rodentia > Cricetidae > Microtus > Microtus ochrogaster. Next base: position 4,959,779 of record NC_022012.1, on the reverse strand, counting down.
ATAATGAATTGTGATAAATTTGTGATTTTTGAGCCTAAATAAACCCCTGTAGCCATCTGCCAGAATTCACCAAATCTAAGCAATTATTCTGGGCATTGCTGCTCTCCCACTAGAGCACACTCCACCCTTGGTTGTACTGCCTATTTATCTCTGTCATTAGATTACGTCAAGAAGCTAAGCACCTATGGTTTCTCTGATGGATATGACCCAAGCATGGTGCTGGGTCAGATAAGGACATAGAAATGTGCACATAATTTTGAATGTCTATTCAAGCTATGCCATCTTTTTCCAGAAAAAATTTAAGTACATAGAACTATAGAGTACTACATACTCAAACAGGCAGTTTCCTACAGACCCAGAAACAAATTGAGATCTGAGAATGGATGGAATGTGTGTAACATAAAAGCAAAGAAAAATCACATCACTTAATGCGGCATCATACTACCTTGGAACTGGCTGTGGTGGCATATGCATTAATTCCAGTACCTAGAGGAGGAGGCAGGCAGAACTCTGTGAGTTCAAGATCATCCGGTTTACATAGTGAGTCCCTGACTCAAAAAACCAAATCAATCATAAAATGCTGCTTTGAGATCTGAGAGATGATGCAGTCAATAAAGTGCCACACAACGTGGAGACCTCAGTTAGATTCTGAGAACCCACTGAAAAAAGCCAGGCATCTGAGGAGGTGGGCCTTGGGTCAAGCAGCCCATATGTGAGCCTGTGGTCCTGGTGAAATTCTGTGTCTCAAAAACATGGTGGATGGCTCTTGAGAAATAACAGCCCCAGGCTGGCCTTTGGGCTCTGCACTCACATACACACAAACCTGCACTCCTCCCACCCGCGATTCTGCTTTTCTGGGGTTTACATTGCTGCATGCAAGTTAGTTCACACCCAAAACATGTTTTCTATGTGAACACTGTGGTGCGTGTGTGTGTGTGTGTGTGTGTGTGTGTGTGTGTGCACGTGAGTGATTTAGATTGCTTCAAGCACATGAAATTAAAACAGCATTCCACTGGCAGGCAAAAATGGTAGTAATAGGAATGACTTTGTCTTACTAAGCTTGTAGGCACCAGGACTCATGCTCGATTCTTTTCATACGCTCTTGCCCCTTTAGTTCACTTAACAAAATCATGAAATAAGAGGTATTATTTCCACAAACAAAAGAGTGGATTCAGGTTAGGAAAGGTGAGTAATTTACCCATTCAGGAAGTTGTGGGTGATTGGCTTGGTTTGGTTTCAAAGAAGACTGTTTTGAACCCACATTTGCATAATGTCTGAGCCTGTGCAGGTCCCATTAGGACCAATAATTCTGAAAATGAATAAAAACAATGAAAATAAATAAAAATGCACTTAATGTATCTTAGCTGCTGTTGTGTGGCTGTTATACCCCTCTAATTATACTAAACTATTATTAGAGGCAAAAGCATAAGAAAAGCATTGCATAGCAGATAGTTAGAAAGTGATCAATGTACTAGTACCAGCCTCTAAGGAAATTCCTAACCTAACCAGCCACAGCCTCTGTAATGATCTCCCTGCTTCTGCAGCCTTGGTTGTGCAGCACCCCAGATAATGTTGTGTGCAGACTTGTGTATCTGTTCTCCATGCCGTATTTTTAATTATGCAATTATGGACACATGTCGAAAAATGTCAACTCTGCAACACACTGTCATCCAAACACAAGTTCAACAGTCTGTGAATTCTGATAAAATGGAAAATGAAGTTTTGACTCTGATGGTCATTTATTAGATGGTTTTATTTTAAATGCTTAGCAATGTTTTTCTTTATACCTTTCCATCCGAGGAGCTTCCCAGCCATCCTGTGCACTATAAGCATCTCCAGGCACACATCATGTTATAGTACACGGCACCCCCAATTGCACTAATAACTGTGTCTCCAATATCTGAGGATGTGTTGTGAACCTGGGGAACATGAGCTTGTGTTCTGTACACCACCCTTTTCAAGGATCAGGTTCCAACCTTTACTCATGACTGGCTTCCTATCTGCTTCTATAATCTTATTTCTCTTGTTCTTGTTTTCCATGTATTCTATCCATTGTACGGATACCATAGTTTCTTACTATTTAAGAGGTTTTAGATTTGTTTTTTTTCTTTTCTATTTTTATTCTTCTCTATTTTCATATCTGAAAATCTTCATCTGGTAAGTTCTGTATTTATTTTCGATTTTTTTTTTTTGAGACAGAGTTTGTCAAAGTATCTCAGGATGGTTTTGAACTAAGGACAATCTTTCTGCAGCACTTTCAAGTACTCAGCTTACTGGTGAGAACCACCATCTCTGCTTCCAGTTTCCCTTCAAACACTTAAGGCGCGGCCTCTTCCACAAAGTCTTCTCTTAGTCTCCAGACAGATCACGTTCCCTTTCTACACGGCTATTGCCCCACCTACCCTTCCATCACAGTGTATTTTGACTGTAGCACATTTGCCTATGCAGCAAAGCTGAGGAGCCCTGTGCCTAGAGCAGAGTGCAATATGTAGTTGGCAGTCAATAAACATTTGCAGTATTCAATTGAAAAACAGATCATTCAAGTCTCTATTATTGTTTACAGGTTTTTTATAGGCAAGAGGGTCACAGTAAAATTCAAGTTATTGAAACACAGAAACCTCAAGCTGTAGTACCTCTCCCTGAGGCTGGAGTCTACATTATTGAAGTTCGAGCATACAGTGAAGGAGGGGATGGAACAGCTAGCACCCAAATTAGGATACCTTCATATTCAGGTAAGTCTGACACAGCAGGCTCAATCTGACAGACTTCACCAATGCAGTAGGGTCTAAATCTACTTGACATTGAAGGATACGTGGCAGAATTCAGAAATATTTGAGGGGTTTCTCTTCCTTGAATTCCATACCATTCTGCAATTAGCGTAAATAATACCTACAACCTAGAAAGCAGATGATGTTTACATCAGGATGTTCTTATAAAATTCTTTGCCTGACCTGGGCTAAGCAGTATCTGGTCACTTGGGTTTGAACTGTGTTTATAGAGATACCAGTTTTTTACATACCTGTTTCTCTGTTATCATGATCAGCCTATGAAATAAGAGGGAACTTATAAATAGTAGTTTAAAATTAATAATGAATATTTATTGGCTTCTAAACCAATGACACATTGTGGTTGTCATTTTTATTATTAGCACTTAAAAGTTGATTGCATGTATTATTTATTGGGTAGCAATTCCCAACTTCCAAGAACATGCCTCATGATATCATAGAAGACTCTGCATGTGGCTTACCTTATTAATATACTAGTCATATAGAGCCAGACCAGAGGCACTGTTTGTGGCTCTATTTTGACATTATAAAATGAGATTGATAGTAACTATAGCTGAGCAAAGGACAACACTGAATCTTAAGGAAAAACTTTTGACACAGCACTTGATCAATCCTCATTTGTAAATGAAAGCTTCCATAACTACACAGCATGACTGACAAGGGCCTCACATTCAGCTCAGCATCAGTTTCTCCCTTTGAAAGGCTGTACTGAAGATTTGTTGTTTTTAAAAAAATTAAGGTTGAATATAAGCAGAATGCATTGTGTGTGTGCATGAAATTACTAGACCAAGAATAAAAATGTTGCACTTAAAAAATAATAAAATGCCTTATATTTAAAAGGAAAATCTAATGCCTTATGTTTAAGGGAAAGGGCACATCAGGTCTTCAGTAATCATCTCAAATCACTGAAGGAAAATAGAGATTGAGAGATGATAGGCAGAGAGAGAGATGATTGATAGATGATAGCTAGATAGATGATAGATAGCTTCATAAGTAAAATAAGTAACAAATAGTTGTGTAAAAATGATTAAAAAATCCGCTAATCTGAATATATATACATATATATATGTATATATATATGTATATATATTCAAAAGTTACTCTAAAATGAAAAAAAAACAAAGCCAAGTGTGGTTGTGTACACCTTTAGTCCTAGCACTCAGGAGACAGAGGCAGTCAGATCCCTGAGTTCAAAGCCTGTCTGGTCTACAGTCCAGAAGAGCCAGGCCTGCATGGAGAAACTTTATCTCAAAAAATTAAAACAAAACAGAAAACCATAAAATAAAAGATATTCATAAAATGAGAGGGGAATCTCTCTTTATTGAATAACTAGATGAAAAGATCTAAGAATTAACATACTTTGGAATCACACAAAAAGTTTTCTTCAAAATTAAAAGATTAAAAAGCCTCCTTTTCTGTATTGGTAAGCTTCTCTTAACAATATTACAAGTATTTGCTGACCTTCATCCTGTTCCTGATATCCTGATATTACAAAAGATGTTTTCCATTTAGGTCCTCCAACTAAGTGTGTGTGTGTGTGTGTGTGTGTGTGTGTGTGTGTGTGTGTATGTGTCTCTGTGTGTACACAAACACATCTGTGTGTGCTTCTATGTATCTGTGCATGTCTATGTGTATATTTATGTGTATGTATATATTTTGGTATGTGCACGTGTGTGTGCACATGTTGAAGACCAAGGTTGATGTCAAGTGTCTTTCTCTATTACTCTCTGTGTCAGTCAGAGTTCTATTTCTGTGAAGAGACACAATGACCAAGGCTACTCTTATAAAAGAAAGCTCTTAATTGGGACTTGCTTACAGTTTTAGAAGTTTAGTTCATTATCATCATGGCAGGGAGCATGGTGATACACAGGCAGACATGTTGCTAGAGAAGTTGAGAGTTCTATATTCAAATCCACAGGCATCAGGAAGAGAGAGAGACAAGTGTGGGCTTGGGCCCTTGAAATATCAAAGCCAACCTCCAGTGACACACTTCCCAATAAGAGTATACCTATTCCAACAAGGTGCCACCTCCTAGTCACTTCAATATTCCCACACCCTGGTGACCAGGCATTCAAATCTATGAGCCTATGGGGGCCCTTCTTATTCAAACTACCACACACCATACTCTCCAACTTTTCTATGTATTGTTTAAGAATTTCATATATATATATATATATATGAAATATATGTGTATATTGAAGTTTTTATCACATCAAGCTCCTACTCCCCCTTTTCTAACTTTAGGTGGTCGTTTTTTAAAACCCACTGAGTCTACAGGGACCGCGTCTCTGAAGAAATTAGACTCTCCCTCAGTCAATAGAGATCATTGCAGAAGACTGGGAAGATAGATTGGAATGGGCAAACTGTGGATAACTATTGAAAAACAATGCATTCCAGACACGACAGCATCATTTCTCACATGAACTCCACCTTTCTTTGAAGATAGGGTTTCTCACTTTACCTAGAGTTTGCTCTACTGGCCAGATTGGTTCATCACTGCTTCCTACAGAGCTCCACAGCATCCACCTCTATAGCCACACAGGATTAAAATCACAGATGCATCCCACCATAAGTGTGTTTTCATACGTGTGCTAGAGATCCGAACTTAGTACCTCATGCTTGTGTTGCAAGATATTCACCCTCTGGGTCATTCCCCATCCACCTCAGCATCTTTTGAGTCAAGAATTTCATTATGCCGAGTCTGAGAAGTTCCTTTTCACTCAAATACAGATTCTGTTGAGTCATTTGAACAGTTTGGAAATATTTATACAGATTTGGTTTTCACAATTATATTTTAATTAACTTGTAATATCTATGAAATAACAATTTTTATGTTGTAGTTAATAGCATTTGGGAAATTACCAGTTTCTAAATTTCAATAAAGTGAAATCTCATAGTTATATCTAACTTAGCCCCATAAAACCTAACTGAGGCTTGGTTTCATTCTTATATTGTCAAAAACAAATTCTTGAGAAGTTGAAATGGCCTATTCAAGTAAAACAGCTGGACAGCTTCACAGATGAAGCAGATCTTATCCCCCAATACTGCTGCTTTGTGTTTGGGTTTCTCTCTTGTTTATTTGGCTGTGTTAAGATAACTTATCTAATTAGTGGGTTTGATTTAGAACGTGAAAGGAAGACTTTACTCAGCATCTTTAGAGACGACTATACAGGATCATCAATACTTTTAACAGAGCTATTTCCAAAGTAATTAAAGATGTGTGGGCATTCTTTAGTCATTCCACATGTGCATGCTACTCCATCGAGGTCTCTCATCTAAATTACTTTCCTTGTCCTAACTCAGATGTGGCCATGAACTTTACAATCAATACATTTTTCACAACAGGAAATTACTCAAAATGTTCCAAAATTTTAATCATCTTTACTATTGCATTGGTAACAAACAACAAAGAAATGAAGACTTTCCTTCTGTGTGGGTGTGGATGCGTGGATGGTTGCACATGTGCTTTATCAGTAAAGTTATTCTTTTGCACTGAAGTGTGTTGGGAATAAATTAAAGTTCGCTATCTCTAACAGCAACAAAAATGCTCCATTTTGTCATTGCGCTCATCGGACTAGCAAAGCTAACTTGTAAGAAGATGTTAAGATTTAGGTAATTGTTTGAATTCTTATTCTTATGTTTATACCCAGAGTCAGTCACTGTGATAATTTTTGTCAACTAAATATATTGTCAAGTCTCATGGAAAGATAGTGTTAATGAAGACTTGTTGTCCTGTAAGTACGTCTGTGGGGACTGTCATGGTTGAAGATTGGTATGGTAAGATTCAGCCTATTGGGTGCAGCAGCATATCCTAGACAGAGATCCTGGACTCTGTAGGAGAGGCATGATGTGACAAGTAGGCACACTGCACTTATGTGGCTCTTAACTGTGAATGTGGTAGGGTAGCTGTACCAGGTTGCTGCCACCTTGACTTCTCTGCAACAGTGACCTGTAGTCTAGACATGTAAGCCAAAATAAATAAAACCATTTCTTCCCTAAATTGCCTTTTGTCAGAGTTATTTTATCACAGCAACAAGAACGGAAACTAAGTCACTGTTTTGAGACACAATCCAGGAGAACATCTGGACCTACAAATCGCCAGCTCAGTATCTAAACCACATTCATCGTCTTTTGTTTTCTTTATTCTTTCATTTTTAGGTTATAATATAATTACATTTCTCCCTTACCTTTATTCCCTCCAGACCTTCCCTTATACCCCTCCTTGTTCTCCTTCAAATTCATGGACTCTTTTTTTTCCACTAATTGTTAAGCAATACTTTTTCTCATCTGCAACAGGAGGACCACATAAGAATGATACAAGGATCAACAAAGATAGTATAGGTTAAGACTTTTTACCATGCTTGACATACAAGGAGTAGTTATGTCAACGACTCTGATATTTCCATATTCTTCTTGCTTGAAGAACCATTCCTAAAGTTACTGTCTTAAAATGGTTCTTAGTTTATGAGCATATGGTGCTTTTAAACCACTTTAGACCAATCAACTAAGACCACGTAGTTCAATCCATTAAAGTGCATATGATGATTTGATTTCATAAAAGAACTTCCCCTAAATATAAGAATGCTAGATATGTTTGCCTTTTTGCCAACTTTGAAATGAGGATCTAAATAATCAAACACATGAATATAAAAAATTATTAAATTTTGTTATTTATGGAATATTATAAATTCTTTTCACATCACACTTTTCCTAATTATTTTTGTTTCAGTTATTGAACTGTTGATTCTCTACAACAATAATTTCATTCCCATACTTTGACCTTAAAATACTTCCTACCTGTGCACCGCTAGTGGAAATCACCCACTCTCGTTGTTAGATTTGTTTGTTAGAAATGGTTCAGCTTTTCGACACATTTTGCAGACCTCCTTTTGGGGGCAGAGACTTCAGACAATGCCTTATTTTGTAGCAGAACAAAGCCTGGGACAGAAGACCAACCTAAGAATGTTTCTTAGAAACTGGCTTCATTGGAGGCTTCTCTTTTGTTCACAGGTGGGAAAATCACGAGCGCTCAGTCAACCCTGCACTCTCTCTCCAAGTGGTCCTCAGTAACACTGTTCTTGGCTTTGATGCTTCCTTCCAGTTCCTGGTGAAAGCTGCTCATGGAGTTTGCTTTTCTTTGCTTTAGCTTGAGAAAGCAGCAGTGGACAGAGCGCAGAGAGAGCGGAGCCCCAGGATCCTGAGAAATGCTTTGAACGTATGGGACTACAGACAGTGCACTCTCGGGAGCTGGGGGGAGAATATGAGTTACCCGTCAGGTTTCTCTTTGAATTTTGTAAATGGAGAGGACAGTTCTTGGTCCAGTAAAAATATGCAGATTGTATGTAATGAAATTTTGTAAGCAAAGGTAATTTCTGTCAGATGTATTCTTAATTTTTTTAATATGTTGGAATTTGACTTTCTATTTGGGGACTGAATGCCATCCATTGGTTACAGAGGTGGCCTTTATCAGCCTACACAAAAGCAAATGCAAACCCAAGAAGGTAAAATGTTCTCAAAACTCTGAGTCTGGTGTTTTCCAAACTTCCCATCAGATCACTGCTTCGACACCAAGCCAGCAGGAAATATAAAAAATTGCTTCAGTTATTGGGGTCCTTGATAGGGAAAAATCATAAAAGAATTCTCAAAAACTATGGTATGACTGGATAGCAAAATAGCAACATTTATCAATAGGTGATTCTACATGTGCCCAGAGAGTAAGATATTAAGGTAGAAATTTACATTAGAGGAAGTTAAATAGAAAGTGAGTCCAAATTGATTTCTTGTTTCCCATTGAGTGACATGTGACCTAATAGAAAATACAGTCCATGTTTAATGCCAAAATAGAGTTTGACATCACAGTAATAGTGCCTGCTGAGAACTGCGATGGCAAACGCCACAGGTGCAAACATAAAAGGGAGAAGAGCATGCGGCAGAGATGTCCCTCTTCTCCACTCACTGTCAACATGGAGATGGAATTGAGTCCAAGGCTTTATTCTTATTGCAAATGATTTTAAAGACAGTTGGTGGAAAAAGTAATGAAGCAAATGATTCAAACAAAAATATCTAAGCTTTTAGATCCTGCTATATATCATATGCCACTTAAAAATGCTTCCCAACTACTGTGTAATAAAGAGTTTCTACTAGGTTCAATGATGTACTAAAAGCTGAGTTGTGGAAACATGGCATTGCCACAGGGCTTCAGCTAGTCTAGCCAAAGTCTGCATTGCTGGATTCCATGCCTTCAGAGACAATCCCATTAACTAATTTAAGGATTCAGATTCAACCTAAGAGATAGTTCACAGAAAAGCTAAGCGAGACACTCTTATTTCATGATCGATAGGACAAAGAGTGCAATGATGCACAAGGGTGGGTATCATATCTATGAAGATTCCAGAAAGAATACTTATAGTAACCTCACTTTCCAGGAAAACCCTGAGATGCTGGCTATTTGAGCAATGCTCATATGAGGATGAAAGCTAGACTCTATTGCTCTGACTTAACATTGTCTAAGTAACTTTGTATGCATCATGAATAACAAAAAAAAATAAAGAAAGGAAGGAAAGAAGGAAGAGAGAGAAAGAAAGAAAGAAAGAAAGAAAGAAAGAAAGAAAGAAAGAAAGAAAGAGAAAGAGAAACG
>NC_022012.1:4929782-4950256 GCF_000317375.1 Microtus ochrogaster | reverse complement strand
AAGAGGGGAAGGAAGGAAGGAAGAGGAAAGAAAGAAAGAAAGAAAGAAAGAAAGAAAGAAAGAAAGAAAGAAAGAAAGAAAGAAAGAAAGAAAGAAGGAGAAAAGACCGTGCTTAACTCAATGACGCTTGGGGTGTCTAGCCTGAAAATCCTCAACGTGTTTTCAGATTGCAGTGTGACTGTATGCCAGTTATTCATATTTTCTTTGGATAAAAGTGTATCCCAGACAGCTCTAAGTAAAGGAAAGACAATGTGAAAGATTGTTTTAGTCAACAGACTGTTACAGTAAATACTAAGACAGTGACTATTCAAGCCTATGAATAATAAAACCACGTGGCCTTTCTCATGTGCCTCCTGGGGAATAGGAGAGGCTGAATTTCACCAATAGAAAGCAAAAGATGGGTTTCCCCAAGAATGGTGTCACTTGCAGAAACTATCATGCATCTAAAAAAGTGTAGAAAGATATTTTTTAAAAAATATGTTTTTCATATTTGGTGAATTGAGACTTTTTTTTTCATTTATTATTGACGTTTTCTTCTAGACTTACTGAAGAACTTTAAGAATCAACTTTTTAACTAAATTCTCCTAAAATAAAACCTAGAAATTAAAAATGTCACAACATGGCAGATTCTGATTAATCAACATTCCCAAATCACTGGTGCGTCTCTACCGAAATATCCAGATCCAGAGCATCTGATGCCACAATCTCGCACAATTTACAGATGTGGGACGTTTTTACTCAACATGCACAAATATGCATTTTGCATCATGAACCTATTTAAAATAAAACAAGTTTTCACTGTATCCACGTTTCTGTATCCATATTTGTTATTTTGTAGCAAACAGGCAGCATTCTTATCAAGGAGTATTATTTTTCAACAACAATACTGAGAAAGCTTTTCCTCTGGTGGAATGGAGTCTTAACTCACTACAGAGACTGTAATTTTTATAACACCCATTGAACCATAAGTAAACAGCACTCCTTATCATGAGACATTTCATGACAGCAAATGTTTTGCATATGTAACTGAAGGTACTGTGGACTCTGTGTCAAACCATTAGATATATTGTATACAATCTGTATATATACTATATATAATGGTATATATCGTGTGGAAGACACAGTATGATAATAGTTCTGTGTACTGTTCTTGTAACATTAGACCTTTTTAATAAATAATTCATTTTTATTGGCTTTTATCTTCTCTCCTGTCAACTATATGAATGGCAATATGTCAAACAGGCCACAGAATGGCTATGTTTATAGTGATGGCTTCGTGTGGAAAATAACGTTTGTTAAGGCTTTACATGTTATTATTTTGGGTTCAAAACTCTCTATGAGGTCTGAGGAGCTGGCCCATCAGATAAAGGTGCCTGGCACCAAGCCTAAAAAACTCCTTCATGTCACCCTAACCTACACACATTTACACACATAAATAAAGAAAAATAAATAAATAATATAAATAGTGAAATGTAATTTTTAAAATCTCCATAGATATCTATCCTAACCCCAACTGGGCCATCTATATCAATGTCAAAGACAAAACAAAAACAAAACAAAACAAAAAGAAGTAGAAACGGATTAAAATCAGGGTCAAACTCAGGAACTGTTCCTTCTCGAACCGGCAGGCTCTACGGAACAGGTGGGTAGAGTGTATGCTAAAAGCATTCTTTGGCTTTTGTGGTTAGCAAGACAGTCATAGTCTGTGCTAGGTACAATTGGCACAGGTATTTATTTGCTCTTTCGTGCCTTCCTAGCAGCATTTCTTCACTTCTACTTTCCCAATAATCACGGGGTTGTTTACTTACAGACATTTCTCTACCATCTAACTCTGGCCTCATGCAGAGGGGGAGTGTATTATATCTACTTTGAGAATTTTTTCACTGGTGCTTAGCATAATATGCAGATTACTTAACAAGTGAACAGCAAGTTAGATGAATATAAAATTGGCTTAAGATTGCTTGGAGAACAGGCTTCCCACATCTGGATCATCGTCAACTCACCTGAGATGCTACAACCCTGTGTACCCATTCAGTGGTTCACAGATGAGAGAAGCTATTTTAAAATACTGTCAAACACAAAATAGTACAAGTCTACTAAGAAGACGATGGCAATATTTAGTAATCTTATATATGGATTTCCTCTGACCTAAGAACAGTGACTAGAGAAAAGAGGAGGTAAATAAGGTAAAGGAAACAGAGGAGAGAGGGAGGAAATAAAGAAGAAATAACAAAATTCCAAAAATAAAGGTTTAAGGACGTTGTGTGGTAGAGTGTTTGCCTCAATTTGTTTCCCAGGATAAAGATAGTGTAAAAAACAAGAATAAAAATGATCAGATGTTGAATTACTAGATAAAATGCTAAGAAAAGCTTTAGCATGTGAACCCAGTGGTGTTCACATCACTAAAAGAGACACTTAGCCAGGAGACAGATCAGGAGAGAAGAGAAGGGGGAGGGGAGGGAGGGGATGGAGCTGACGGAAGGATATTAACTTTCTCTAATATCTGTTGAAATTCAACATGAATCTGACCAACTTTTCTCATTTTTATTTTGCAAGAAATACTGGATGAAAAATTTGTAAATATTGAATAATATCACAAGACTGGATCCAGACTGAACCTTAATGTGAGGTATTCAGCTATACAATAGATGCATTTTCTTCCACAAATAAATGTCACACAGAGGTAAAATGGGAAGTGATCTGCTGTATATTAAAGAGTGACATCTGCTGCACATAGTATGGGGACTTCTTGGGGTCCTGATTCACACAGACTGACTCACTGAGAAGTGAACCTTTGAGAATATGGAGGAAGTATGAGTATGACCTAAGTATTAAATACAGAGAAAAATTATCAGTATCTCTAACAAGTTTTTAGTATTTATCAGTAAAAGATATCCTAAGGTATGTGTAGGTAAATGATATGTGCAAAATGATATGATTCTGGAATTTTCCTCAAGAAAATCAAGTAAATTAAACCAACTTTGGAGTGAAATATATGAAAGAGTATCAGACTGTTTATAATCACTAAAAATGAGTAATGAATTTAAAACAAGTATTATTCTATTAGTGCGTGAATAGTAAAAAGGCAGGAAGTATAGGCAGGGTCAGAACAGGAGAATTCTGGGAAGAGCAAAGGCTCAGTCTGCAATCATTACCCAGACACAGAGGAAGTAAGATGAGAATGCCTCACTGATAAAAGGTACTGACCCACGTGTCAAACACAGACAAGAATTATGGGTTCAGATGTAAGAGTTAGTTAAAAAGAAGTCTAAGCTATTGGCCAATCAGCATTTTATTAAACCAATATAAATGACAAATCTTTCCAGAGTACAAACACTGCTGCTTTCATGTGTAATAAGAACCAACTGTGAAACAGTCACCAAACCTTGGTAGGGAACAGAGATCTCATGTCTTGGCTTTCAGTGACTTGACAAACTGACAGACCCTGCCTACAGATACTTTTTATATGAAAACAAAACTTTTACCAAATTAAAGTGATCTGAATCTTTTATGTATTTGATTTTTTTAAAAAAAGAAAAAGAATTTTCTCCTTACAAAAACATTATAGCATGTCACCTTGGTAGTTATTGTTTTATTTTCTGGTTATTACATCATGGTGAAATATACACCTTTATCTTTGTAATGCATGTAATTAATGACTCATAGTCATGCATGAATATGTTTTTATATCATATTTTATTAGATGAATCAAAATAAAATTCTCAGAATTGCTAATTTCTCTGAGCACAGAAAACTGAGCCTGCAGTTTGTAATTAGTTGCTATGAAAGAAGTCCATAGGCTGCATTATATCAACAGTGACCAGGTGTCACATACACTTAAACAATTCAGAGATGGGGTGGGGGAAACTGCTCAGCAGGTAGATAAGTGTCTTACTGCTGTGCTGACAAGGTTAGTTTATCCCCAGAATCCACCATAAGAGGAAAGAACCAACTCTCACAAGCTGTCTTCTGACCTCTACCTGTGCAAAATAAATCCATAAATATATGAAAATGTAATTATTTTGTACAGAAGATAAAATTTTTCAGAAATATTCAAAGATGGCCAAATTCTTACGTTGTTTCCTCAGTTTGAATAAACTCAGACCAGTGACTGAAAAAAATTAGAACCGGGGAAAAAACACCTATATCAGCTCACACATCTGGAGCTCTGTCAAGGACCTCTGACTTAAGTTGCACATTATCCTCTCAAGAGGGCTGATCATTGTTTGAAAGAAGGGATCATAATAGCATTGAAGTAGTCCAGCAACAGCCATTTCCAATGTGACAGAAACTGGCTTGCTATGCCTGCTTCCCAACCCCTAGGAACATAGCTGAACCACATCACAGTTCCCTATAGACTGTGTGGAACGTTCTCACTTATAGGATGAAATATGTCAAATGTGTACCATCTATCCATGTCCAACCTCCTGCACCCAAGGGCTTACTTTCCAAAGAGCTGCTCAAATGCAAATTATTTCCAAGCATTCTAGGGAGAAAAGGAAACATTATGCGGATGATGTCTTTGAATTAACAATGATAATTTGAGACAGAAAGATAAAATAAACACTTCTGAACAATATCTTCACACTCCCCAGGTCTTGTCTGCAACTTAAACCATGATGATATGCTAATTTATCACCAACTGCCACAAAGCCAATGGGCCCCTTGACATTCATACAACCCTAGTGCTTGGATTAAGCAACACCATGACATGGAACTCTACGCATTACACCATGCCTGTCTCTCCATGTCCAGACATGCTCTCAGGCCAGTCATACTTTCAGTCATAATGCCAAGATCCAAAGCTGTCTTCTGAGCAGCTCCTAGAAGTATTGGCATATGAAAGTCCCCAAAGGCAGTTGCCTGCTGTGTGAACACTGAAGAGGAATGCAGCCACAAAGATAAGAGTGTCCCCTTGCTTTGTCAAAATATCTAGCCTTCTCCACAATGTGCCCCACAGTCTGAAGATACAATTGGCACATGTGGGTTCATGCAACCTCAGCAGAAAGCAAGAAGATGGTGTGCACATTGTCTTAATTTCCCATCCTTGCCTCCCTCACTCCCTTTTTTCCCCTTACACACCCTGCTCTGAGACTTCTCCAAATCCATTTGCTAGAGAACTGGTCAGAATTGGTCTCTAGTATACTTTGGAGTTATCCATAGCTTTTAGGAGAAATTGTTGTTTTGATGACTGACAAAAATATTATATAAAACAAAACTGTATCATGCAGTTGTGCCAGGAATCAAGGATGGTGAATAAACAGAGTCTTGATGGAAGATCTGTCTTGAACTTGTCCCCAGTGGCATATGGCAAATAAATAAAAAATTTGGAAAATCATCATTTTAAACCCCTAATGAAATATTGATTCTGGAAATATTTATCAATGGTTGCTAAGAAAAATCATTACAAGAATGATGAAGAATCTGAGTTTGGCCTGAAACTAGAACCTACTTATTAATTTTAGCATTACCAAAAATCGATCAGTCCTACATTATTGATAACCTGAGATGATACAGTATGAAATATATAATACACCTGTAAGCTGTAAATAAATGCTATTGTAAGCATTGATAATTAAAAGTAAACCTGAGTACTCAGTTTAACCAGCCTCTGTCAGTTGCACAGGATATACACCAGAATACACAAGAAATAGAAAATACACTATGAGAGAACATGAGGGATTAATTAGCTATGACAGTATACACCTTATAATAGTGTAGATGGGGAAGGACAAAGCTCCCCTTTAATGAGAATTTTAGAAAAAAAATGTAAAATACAAATATCTTAATTGAATTTTAACTCAAATTTAGAAACATTAATAAATATTTTTGATGACCAGGATAAGTGATTAAGTTCATGTTAAAGTAATTGTTTTGGTATAAAAAGGGACTGCATTGGGTTTAGGGTTTTATTATTTCTATTTTTATTGATTCTTTTCAGATTTCACATCAGCATCCTGATGCCATTCACAGCCTCCCACCTATCATCCACCCTTGCAATCTCCCCTAAATTTTAAAAGAAAAACAAAGAACTAAACAAAGCAAAACACACACACACACACACACACACACACACACACACACACACACAAGGGCTAGGGGCTTCTGGCATCTGCTACAATACTGATAATGGGCTCTCTCTGGTTTCCTCTTGGATATCCTGTTGTTGTCCCCTGTCATAGAGATCCTGCAGTTTGGGATCTGTAGGTCTGTCCCCTTCACTTGCTCCAATAGCACACAGATAAGGTAAATGTTGGGGCGGGCCAATTCATAGTCCTGGTTCTGGGTCTGGGTGTAGCTGGGCTGGTCAGCCAACCACCTTCCCCTCACTGTCACTACCCAGGAGAGCTGTCCAGCACTGCCTTGGCCAGCCCACCCAGTGCAGCCTGCAGCAAGGAGCGGGGCCAATTCTCCTGCTCTCAGGCCCTCAGGTCCCGCTTTCCCACACTCTCACCACCAGGGCCAGCTCCACTGTCTTCCCCAGGCAAGGTGCAGGAACCTCTTTCTCTCAGTTGTTGATTGGGGTGTACAATCAGGGAGCTGGCGGGGGAGCTCTCCTGCTCTCATGTGCAGACATGATAAGTTAAATAGAAACAGACCATCCGAAGAAAGTTCTTCCAATGGTTACTTCCAACCATTACTACCTTCCAGAGTAGGACTCTGCCATCGATAAGTTTAAGAGAGGCCTGAGTCTCAGTAGTTTACCCTGAAGCAATACCTGATTGCAGGAAGGACCATAAACTAAGATTACCTGAGCACCACCCAAGAACAGACTATCCAAAGGAAATGCCTAGCGTTCCAAGTTCCAACCACTATAGATAGGATAACCTGCCAGCACACACTCACCAGGACACCCCTAGACAAATGTCAGCCAAACCCCTAGACAAATGTCAGCCAATCAGGGGTCCTGAACCTTTGAAACCCCTTACCCCCACCTTTGCTACTATAAAAACCCAACTCTCACTGAGCTTGGGGCTCTCTGTTTATTCCAATATGTTGGACATGCGGAGAGACCAAGTTTGCAAACTTGCATAAAATAAAGGCTCTTTGCTTTTACATATGGGACTTGGTCTCCTTGTTGTCTTATGGGGGACTTCGTGGATTTAGGCATAACATCCTCAAGGCTGGCTCACCTATGTCACCCATGACAATCAGTAATAGTGTGCTGTAGCTGGTAAGGGGCAAGGCTATTTCTCCCACTCTCGTGATCCCAGTGCCAGCTCTCTCGCCAGCTGCAGGTAGCAAGGGATGGGGGCATCTTTCCCTCACCTATCCACCACCTGAGAGGACAGGATCAGGTCTGCGGTTCTCATGCCCTCAGGGCTGAAGCTCCTGTGTCCCCAGAAACTGGGTCAGCTCTAGTCAGCTGCCCAGGTGAGGTCCACACCCAAGGTAAAGCATGATTAATAAGAACTCAGGAAGAGAAGTTGGGGTTCAAATTTTCAAGATTCGAAAAACAAAGCAGCCAGACACAGGCTCTTACCTCCACCTCAGTCCTATAAGGTGATTCTGCCTCCAGGAATCTCAGAATGAGACCATGTCTGTGAGCTGTCTCCTCCCGTCTTATAATTCCCTCTGATTATAGGGTTCAAAGCATGAGATTAAAGACATGCACCACCTGGTCCTACGGCAGCCAGTGTGGCTACTGGGATTAAAGGTATGTGTCGCCACTGCCTGGTCTGTGAGGCTGATCAGTGGAGCTGCTTTACTCTCTAATCTTCAGGAAAGCTTTATCTACTAAAATACAAACAAAATATCACTACATGAGGTGAGAGGTGTAGTCTTTGGTGGCAACATGGGCCATGGACGTCAATACAGACCCTGACTGTGAAGGGTCATAGACCCAGGCATGAGCTTAGGCCACAGTCGGGGCCCAGACATCACCATGGCCCCAGGTAGCAACACAAGCCACCTGGTTCAACGTGGCCCCTGCAACAGTGTGGCCCTCAAAAACCAACAAGACCCAGGTGACAGCCCAGACCCCTGACATCAGCACGACATTCAAATGGTCTCAGGAGCTATGGACATTAATTCAGACCCTAGCTGCTGTAGGGCCACAGACCGGGATATGGCCCTCAACAGTAATGCTGGACTAGATGACACCCCTGCCCCAGTTGACAGTGCTGGCCACTCAACTTGGTATGGTCCTGGAAGTAGCACAGCCTTTGGGCACCAACATGGTCACAGGTTGTGTCCTAGACCCTGGCTATCCATGTGGTCTTTGATGATACCATGGGCCACTGGACATAACATAGACCTCATGTGGTAGGATCATGAACCCAGACATGGTCCTCAGTTGCAGCCCTGGCCTAGATGTCATTATGGTCCCAGATGACAGTTCAGGACATTCAAATCTGCATGGCACCCATGGCAACATAGCTCTTGGACACCTACCTGGCTCCAGTTGGCGACTCAGACCACAGGCCTCTGCACAGCCCTCAGTGACAACAGGAGCCATAAACACCAGCTCATGCCTTCTCAGTTGCTATAGGGCCTCGGGCTAAGACTGGCTCTTGGCAATAGCCCAGACCTGGACATCACCTTGGACTCAGGAGGCAAATAGGCCATTTACATTAGCTTCATTCTCAACACCCTCACCTCCTGAGCCCCGCCTCTCTCCCCAGCCCATGAACTGCTCCACCACTCTCTCTCTCTTTCACCTTCCCACCCTGTACTCACTCATCCTGACTTCCCAGTACCATAGGCGTTGGGTGGCACTTGGTTGCGTGGTGCCCCAGGCAGCTGCATGGCGTGACATGGAGCTGTTGATGTACCACGGTCCAGGATAGAGTCCCCAGGCCTCTTCTAGTTGAGTCTTGCCCCAGTCAGCAGCATGCATGGCATATATCTGTTGTTGTATCGCGGCCTCGGGCTAGAGTCCAGGAAGCTCCTGATTGTTTCCTGCCCCTCCAACCTCACATCATGGCAAGGAGCTATTGCTCTGGCTGTGTCATGTCCTGGGACAGTGTCTCACGGTGGTTACTGGTCAAGTCTTGACCCACCAGTGCCTTTGGTTTTGAATCGTAATATTTTAGGAAAATATACAAAATTTGACAATGAAGATTTACTTTAAATCATAGTTGAGATAAAAGAGAGAGGGAGTGGGGAGAGTGAGGGAAGAGTAGAGGGAGGGATGGAGGAAGGAATGAAGAGAGGGCTAAAAGGAAGAATAGAGGAACGGAAGGTTGGTTCAAAGACTGTCATGTTTCAAGGGGGAAAAAGCTGACAGGGTAAAATTATGCTAATTAAATCCACAGAACGTTACATGATTCTCTTCATTTACATTTGTTTGGAAATTTTCATAGGAAGGCATTCTTAAATAATCACCAAAGAACAAAAATCAGAAGAAACAAAGCGATCTTTGCTAACATGCTTTGAGGGAAGAGAATCAGTGTCACGTGACAAACTGTCAGATTTCAAGCTCTGCTCTAAAGCATGTGAGCTGCTTACTTTGGGTTTTCATTTCTAAGGAATCAATCTGCAGACTTTCAAAGCACCAAAAAAGGTTCCAGTCCTCTGAGCACCATTTATTCCAGGTTTCTAAGTCAACATTTTATTTCCATTCTTACTTTTTCTATTTTCACATTGTTTAAGGCAGTATTTTGTTACGCAGCTCAAGCTGTCCTCACGCTTTAGACATCCTCCTCCTACCTTGTATTTCTAATGCCCTCTGTAGAGTCTCTGTCATCACACTCTTTAAGGTCTGCCTGACATTCTTATCCCTGTCAAATGTGAGACTTCCCCTTTTATCTTCTCCCTTTCTTCCATATGCTGCCTGGAGCCTATGTATTTTTTTTCTGGCATTCTGGATTTTTCTCTCTGAAGCCACCACCCTTTGTGAACATAGCTGTTTATCAAACCTTTGTGCCTAACTCAAAATGGCATGGCTCTGTCCTTCCCGATCTCCCTCCTCCAGGCAGCGGCTGAGACTGCCTGTTGCATTTTTTTCTTTTAAATCCTAATAAAATTGTTCTGTGCTTCCTTCTACGTCAATTCTTAAATTCTTTTATTAACAGGATTAAGAACCCTAAGAGGAAACCCCCACCCATGTCCCTTAGGTAGACGTCCTCAAACTTCTGGGTACAAGCAGAATGTCGCTCTGCATGCATGTGTTCTAGTCTGCAACTTATCAAGGACCCCACTGAAATGCGTGTACACTTGTGCATTGTGCATGCTTGCCATAGTGGATGTTATTGATGTCCTGGTCGCAGGATTGATCACTCAAGAAGAGGCAGCAGTACTCTTATCCAAGCACAATTTATAAAGTAATCCAGTTCTTTAACAGTGACCTACAAACAGGCCTTATGTCTACACCCAGATGTGTGGGGCACAGCTGCATCACTGTCTTCGTCCTCACAGACTGAAATCTGCATGAAACAAACCATTCAGTACTCATGCTCTCAGTGAATGTGACAAGAACCTGTTCTTCTACACCATTGCATCACTAATGAGGGTATCTCATGAAATCTCATCAGTCACTAAAAAACATTTACGTTATGCTGAGTTTGCTAATTTCCATTGGGATTTGTCCGTAATTATATTAACACAATACTTCAGCTATAATTTGAATATAGTGAAAAACAGAGGCCAGCTTAGATCATTTTTCATTATTTTTAATGACATTAAATCTTTTTCCCATTTACTACTTCTGACCATGAATTTCAAATCCCTTCCCCCATCTCCAGTACTCATATCATTTGCAGAGGACCACATTGACCCCACAGGAGTGGACTTACTTTGGATACAGTACCACCAAGAATAAAGCTTCCCCTGCCTTTCCTTTCCACCTTCATTCACACTAGTTTGCATATTTTATTGTTTAGCTAATATCATTGATTTAAGGGCTAACTTATAATAAATCAATACCCAAGTTGGGTGATATTCTAACTATGTAAGTGATTTTAAGAATGACTTCTTTGGGACCCATTCAGAGATGGATAGAGAGATGTCTCAAATGGTATGAATTCTAGAGATTGTTCAGATAGTAAAAATTCTGGACAGATGGCTCAGATAGTAAGGATTCTGGAGAGATGGCTCAGATAGTAAGAATTCTGGAGAGATTGTTCAGATAGTAAGAATTCTGGAGAGGTGGCTCAGACAGTAAGGTTTCTTGAGAGATGGCTCAGACAGTAAGAATTCTTTGTTGATTCTGCAGAGGATCAGAGTTGGCTCTTACCAAGTGTAGCAGGAAACTCATGCCACCTGTAACTCCAGTCAGGGAATCTGACTCCCTCTTCTGGATTTCAACAGTATCCATACTCTCTCTCTCACATACACACCACTCATATCACATACATACATCATATTTAAAAATAAAATAAATTATTAAAATAGTTGCTTTTTTAATGTTTGAGGGTGACAAAAGATTTCATTCTGTGTGTATTCTTTTTTTCCAGTTCATTCCATTTATTACAAAATAGTCTGTACTTAGAATATAAATAAAGGAATCTAGGTCAGCATATGACAGAGACACCTGCACATCTGGGTTTCCTGCCACACTGTTCACAATGGTAAGGTCATGAAATTATTCGATCTGTTTGGTTTAATCTTAAGAAAAACTACTCTGCCAATGCAAAGAACTCCAATAAAACCAGATTCGACTGAATTAAAATGCCCCTGTTTAATAAATGTGGCACTCTTGGATGGACTGATACAACATGGGGAGAGAGGAGCCCACACAAACCCGAAACCACGTGTTCTGTTTTCTGGCGTGAGCCTAAATACCCTGTGGGAGTGGCCCTGACCCTCCCCAGGGATGGGTCAGCTCTTGGCAGGCTGGGAGTTGGAGTCCAGGCACTTGGCAGGCTGGGAATTGGAGTCCAAGCACTTGACAGGCTGGGAATTGGAGTCTAAATCAATATTACAATCCTAAGTGGTGGTCACCAGAGAGCTGGATAAAGAAAATATGGCATAGATACACTATGAAGTTTTAGTCAGCCATAAACAACACTGAAAGTATGTTGTTGGCAAGAAAATGGATAGAATAGAATTATATTAAGCAAAATAATCCAAATTCAGAAGGATGACACACTGTTTTTCTCTCAGATGTGAAACCTAGATTTTATATAGAAACACAAATGCATACATAAATATGACTTGGAAGCCAGAACTATTTACCTAGGAAAAGGAAATGGACCAGTAGTAGGGGATGAAAAGTTTAATTCCCCCAGTAGTGATGCTGCCACAGAGGTAATAAATCAGACCAGGCAGAATTAGTAAATCCAGGCTTAATCTGAGCAGAGCAAAACAACTTCCGGGTGACCCTCGAGAAGGCAGGGGAGGAATCACATGGCAGATAAGGCTGTCAGGTGTCAGATAATAGCTGTAGGTGTGGTCTTGAGAAGCCCCAGGGAGGGACTGACTTTTGGAGGGCTTTCTCAGGGCCAAAGTTTGGAATGGGAGAAGTTAGACCAGAATGTGAAATGGGACTCCTAGGTGGAGATCTTCAACATCCCAACCTTTTTGGGTATATATGGACAGCAGTAGGGCATCCATCCAAAGAGTGGGGTGGGAGAGAGAAAGGCAGAGAATACAAAGGTAGATGTGGTACACGTTGTTGCAAACTTTTATGGGCCATCACTATATAAAATGACTATTTGCCAATAAAGCATGTCTTTAAAAGCTGTTCTTGAGTGAGTTATATTTAGAGCAGACACTTATGATCCCAGAATTTGAGACAAGGGGGCAGAAATACCAGAAGTACAAAGCCAACCTCCGCTACATAGTTGAAAACAGCCTGTGTTACATGAAACCTTGTCTTTAGGAAACAGAAGGCAATTTTCTCTTTTTCCTATTACTTTGTTTATTAATTGCACAAATTTATATTAAATAATTCTTTTTGTTAATATGGAAATTTTACACAAAATTAAGATTATTTTGCCTCAAAAGCACTCTGTGGGTGATCAATTAGCAGCTGTTTTGTGAACTAAAGGTAAAGACATTGCACATGAAAAATGGGACCCTTGCTTTTTTGGTCAGTGATAAGTCAGAGGTAAGGAGTCACCTGCAAGATAAAGGAGCATAAAGCTTTATTTTAAATATTGGGGTAGAAGATTCAAATACAGAAAAAATATGTTGCAAAAATAAATGAAGTATAAAATGCAATGCTCAGTCTCATCCTGATTTATTTTTCTAATAAGTAGCCATTTGCATTAAAGTAGCCATGCAAAACCCTGACATTCATAAAACGTAAGCAGAGCAAAACATACAAACACACACAGAGAGACACATGCATGTGCATGCACGTGTACACACATACACACACAATCCGCCTACTATGGAGCTTACTCCAAAACCACAAGCTCTAACGTGAACAGGATCAATGGGCAGACCAGACCTGTTGAGTTATGTTCTAATTTACATGGTAGCATTTAACAGCTACTGATGAGAAGAATAATGTCAGACTTTGGTGTCCTTGCTACCTCAGTTCACTCCTGCATCCAACAAGATCACAAAGTATAAATCTTATTTATAGAGAAAGAAGAGAGAAAATGAAATGCTTGGCTTTTACCACATGAGTAAGTCATTCCAAAAAGTGTATACACCCCTGGCTAAGGGGGAGGCAGAAGAAAGGGACTGAGGTCGGCACCAGACCCCAACTCACAAAGAGCAAGAGTCACCACAGCCTATGAATGGCTCCTGTAGACCACAAAATAACTTTTACTGGGAAGGTAACACATCCCTGAAAGGAGGATTTCACTTGCTTTATCCCACGTAATCCCTATAAGAACTATTCTGTCCTGTGAGCCTCACTGCTGTCATGAAACAGACGACATGAGTAAAACTAAGGAAAAGATGCCGACTGACAAGAGCAGAGATTTATTCACACGCCAGTCAGCTGTCTGGGATGTCTGCCACCTGCCCTGCTCTCAGACTCTTCCTCAGCTCAGGTCATCCAAGAAAAATTAACCTTTTGGCACCAACATTGCCATCTTCATTATTCGTTGTCCCTTCCCATTGGTGCCCACAGTGTGAACATCATTCAAAAGCCAGATTTGATGTCAGGCACTGAGGAGACCCTCATTTGGCCTCTTCATATTAAATTAGTTTTGTTTCCTCCTACTCTGATTTCCCTCCACATGCTGATTCTCCTCAAGACAAAGATAAGATCTTGAATTTGTTTCCTCGGACATTAGTATCATGTTTTTGCTGTCTTACTCATCCATACAGAAAATGAATAAACACTTCCACTGTGCTTGCAGATTCAACTTTGGCCAATAACAACTTAAAGCCGTATATTCAATTAGAGAGGTTACAGCATTTGGAGCCAAACCTGGCCTGACATGGACTCAGTCATGACGTATTCTTGTCACCCAAGGGCTTGAGTTGTCTTGATTATAAAATACAGGGATGAAAGTATCTTTGTTCCAAATACAAACCAGTAAGCATCCAAAATGGCTAGAAGGCTGCCATTGGCCAGAGGCAGAGTTATTAAAAAGACACAAAGAGCAAGAGTCACCACAGCCGTCTGCAGGTAAGCAGGGGAGTGTTGAGATCCACAAAGGCTGTGGGAAGCAGCTTCTCCTTGTACCTTTCTTTATTTATGCAAAGGTAATAAAAGTTGGTAGGGTTCAACTTTTAACCATTTATTATCTGTAATGATTACTTAGCACCTCTGTATATGGGTATATATTCAAATATTGAGATAAAATTAAAGTTTTATTATTTTTTACTAGCTCTCATGTTGAATTCAATTAATGATTTTCTTGCTTTGTCAAGAAAATGATCTTTAGTCCTTTAAATGTTTTCTAAGAACTCCAGGCCTCCCACACAGCAGAGAGCCCACACAAAGGCAAAGCTCTGGGCTTTCAAAGGATACCATCTCATAGCAGGTTAGTGCGTTAGTAGAAGTTCCTATCCCCATGACAGACTAGATCTTGACAAGTGTCTCAGGACTCTATTCTTGTCTTCAGTTCTCCACATTTGATACCTTCTGCTCCCAGATCACACTTTAACCAGATGCTAGGACCATCCTCACACTCTGATCTTTATTATCTTCCTCTTGTGGCTGTTAATGCTTTATCCTTCTTGACCTCCTAACTCAGAAATGATAAAGCAGCAAGAATTCAGTAACAGAAGAACTTGACGAGTTTGTAAAATTTTAATTTCTTCTGTAGAGTCAGAAGAATAGGGAAACACTAGAGAAGACAAGGGGTCTTCACATTACAGTTACCTTAGAGAGACACAGGATGACACGGGTGGGCTCTGCAGATGCTGGAGGCACTTCCACACATTCTTGTCTGGCTGTCTCCACCAGCTTCCCACAGACTATCATTGGAAATGTGCTTTATGCTTCAACTACAAGTACTCAGTGAGGCATATGCTTCTCGGTTGTTAATAGCTATTTCAGGGTGGAGAAGGTGTGTTTGTTCCTAACACACTTCATGACGATGCTGGTAATTCCTGACTGCACAGCCATTTGATGCAGAAATAAGACCGATAGAAGAGACATCTGTGATTGCTATGGCTTCCTATTTCCTCTCACCTACGTACTCCTGAGGGAATTAGGGACTTTGGTTCAATCTGGCTTGCAGCAATAAGCAGGGCTTGTTTTGTGACACTGAAAGTGCATTACTGGTGTAACTTTTTAATCAAAACTTATTTCCTAAGTCATCTTCAGGCACAAATTAAAGAGCTCTAGATAATGGACACATTTCAACATTAGATTGTCTTTCAGAGACCTAGTGAAATGGGATAGAAGGCTCAACCCTGGCTCTCAAGCATCAATGTTTAAATGAAGTAGGATCAGACAATGGGGAGGTGAGCACAAGGTTTCGAAGTAGGATGGGTTAGGGAATTCTGCCCTTAGAGAGTCCAACCCAATTTTTAAAAATCAATTTGGAGATAAATTCTGTGTCAGAGGCTTGGGGATCTTACAGATATTCATTAAACCCTTTTCCTTAAGAGGATAGCATAAGACTACAGCTGATCTCTTTAAAGAATAGAACCTTCAATAAAAAAGCCAATTTTGTTTTTATTTATTTTAAATCAGTTTTTCTGAAACCCAGTGACTTGATTTTCACTTGCTGCTGAGATGTCAGGCTTTGAAAGCTCCTAAGTGGTCAAAGTGGACATCTGTGGTGATTTCAATTCCAGGCACATCCCCAGTCTCTCATTCTACTTTCAAGAGGAAAAAATCTTCTTAAGTTTTAAGCTGACAGTGGCAACAGCTACAGCTTTGCCATAAAGCCAAGCTGCTGAGCAGAATATTAAGTGCCGGGGCTAAACCTACCCTAAGGTAGGTGACTCTTGGTTCATACTAAATTCAATTAGAGCAGCTTCATTTTCATCATTAATTTATTTTGATGGGAGTCCCAATATCATCTAAGGAAAGAAGCAAGCTTGGCTATAACTCACAGAAGAAATGCCCTTGTTTAGTGAGTCAAGGAAGAAGCAGGTCAGAATGGACCTGTAGTGCTAACACCATGTGTGTCCCTTGCCTCCAAGCCATCTGATCCTAGGCAAATGGATTCCATTTTTCCTCAATCATGCTTGACAAATTGGCATCAAATTTTTCTTCAAGTATGTCACACAACAACTTTTGGTCGAAAGGATATTAAGTAAGGGTGTATAAAACAGAGATGAAGGCACACCCCATGGCCCTTGTGATAGATGACTGACAATCATCAGCAAGAATCAGGTGCACAAAGTTTGTGACAAAGCAAAGTCAACAGTATTTCCAAGTCTTCTGTAAGTCAGGTGAAATAATATCATCCACACACCTAGGTCTACAGCCAAGCTGCATATGCATACCTGTGCGTACAATTACCCCACTTCAAATACAGTTACCATGTGTAATCTGCCAGATACTGGTTAAAGGACTGAGAGATAATGGCTGCTGTAATCTTCCCATCACCCAGGCTGGCAGTCTTCATAATACTCGATAGATGAAGAAGCTGAATGACTCACTCACTGCCATACTGCTAGAAATGATAACTAAATCCAGGGTCAGACCTCAACTGATTTCTGGGCTCTCTTCTTGCATCTTACAAAATTATATTAGATAAACTAATTTTAATTCATTAAAATTGGATATTTATGACTCATCAATTTTCTGAGAATTCTAAAAATGTGTAATACTCATACCTGTGAGAACTGAAACCACAACCTCTCTGATGATCTGGCTCTTCTGGAGCTTAGCATTTAGACCTAGATATATGCCATACATTGTGATAACCCTGGTCATGAGAACAGGACACAATGTCCCCCTGCATGCTATATACTGCCATAACCTTAGTCATGAGAACAGGATACAATGTCCCCCTGCATGCTATACACTGCCATAACCCAGCCATGAAAACAGGACACTATATCCCCCTGCATACCATACACTATCATAACCCCAGCCATGAGAACAGGACACTGTGTCCTTTGTATACCATACATTGCCATAATCTTAGTCATGCCAACAGGGTACACTGTCCTCCTGAATAATGTACACTGACATATTCCTAGTCATCCCAACAGGACAAGCATACAAGTGCTGGATGGATCTTAGCAGCCTGATTGCATTCTTCTGTATTTCAAATAGAATTTTGTGTTTATCTTTATAGCACAAATAAGTAGGTGAAATAGGAGCTATAGGAAGTCAAGTCATTGAAAGATCCTCTTATGCAAATGACACTCAGAAAAAAAGTCAACTTTGGAGACAGGGGACATTCTTATCTTGTTTCTATCACAGTTGAGGCATAAAACATGTTAAGTTTTTTGTTTCATTTTGTTTAAATGAATAGACAAGCAACCAGTGGTATAAGTTCCTTGGCAGAACCTCATGAAAGTTCTGTAAATAAAAAAAAAATAATGTTTATGTAGGAAATTCCATAGCCCCCTAGCATGACAATGTAGTTAAAGATATTACAAAATGAATAACAAACATTTATACAAAAACCATGTTTACCAGTCATGGCTCTAAGTTCTTCAACTACATCTGTTCCTTTTAATCCCCAAAACAACTTGATGAACTTGCATTTTAATCACACTTATAAATAAATACACATGTTTCCTTTTCAGAGTCATTGTGATAGACCTCATTCATTTTGTAGCATATGCCTCCCCTACAATTCTTGGTGTGTGGTATAGACTGAGTAAATAAATCTTTTTATCAATTAGTTGTTTTTCTGCAGGATGGCACAGTGTAAGAACAGAGTCACAATCATAGCGCCTTCTATACCATATCTGGATGAAAAGTCTATTGGGATTACAGCTACCTTAAAATACTTCTGCTTATCTTTAGTAGTTCACTAAAGAACTAAGCTATTTGATTTCTCCCTAAGCGGCCATTATGATAAGCTGACTATATGTCATATACAAAAGCAAAAAGCAAACCTCCATATGTAATACTCAGATTCTACTTCTATAGCCCATGATTGAATTAACAATTAATCCAAACCAAGAAAGCCAGATGCAAGAAGAAGATATATATACAAATGAGAGATTAAAAAAATCAGGAGAGCAGGCTGATTGTAACATGTCTAGAGTTGGGTTATTGAGATCAGTAAACTATATCAGTGCCTGAGCTGGCCAACATCAAAGTAAAATCTACACAACTGTCTGAACAAATAGACAAGACTTCAACCTTGGGATAGGTCCTAAGATTACCACGTGCAGAGTTTGGTGAGCACTTTGTGCAGGAGGCATTGGCATGCATGTTACAAAGTTGTAGTCTAGGTGGATGGATAGAGGGGTACAGCAAAGAGGAGGACCACTTGTTCATCCCAGCTGCCCAGAACCAAAATAATCACACAGAAATTGCATTAATTAAAACACTGCTTTTTAGTGGCTAAACCTTTGTAGGGATAAGTCCTGCCCCTTAAGGGGCATGTTTGCCTCGGGCTAATGTTTACCTATAAATCTGGTGAGCATGCTGCTTTCCTGGTCTCCGCAGGAATGGTGGTTCTGTAAGTCTATTTATCCATTAAAGCTGTATATATTTTTACAATCTGTCTGAATTCGTTTAAGCCGTTACATTTTGGCGTCCAACATCGGGCTATTTTGACCCTGACTCAAGTACATAGCCCGTTAGCTAACACAGCACGCTCCCTGGTGCGGTTTTTTAGTTTGTGACTCGGGCCCCAGTGCAGAGTCCAAAATACACTCGGGCACACAGGCCCATTCTGTCCCGCCTGCTCGCAGAGCAATTAACCTTTCCCTGCCTGCCTTGGCTAAATTTGCAGTGGAACCCCATTGCCTGAATTAGTGGAAGCTCAAGTACCTGTGGTTTTGCAACAAAAGCCTCCACAGTGGCAGATTTGGTCTGATACAAAGTGACTTGGCTGGGTGGTAGTGGCACACGCCTTTAATCCCAGCACCCTGGAGGCATAGACAGGTGGATCTCTGTGAGTTCGAGGCCAGCCTGGTCTACAAGAGCTAGTTTCAGGACAGGCTCCAAAACCACAGAGACCACCACTGGCAGGAACCGGTCATTGCAGGTAAAAAATTTTTCTTTTATAAATAAAATGTCTGAACATGTTACCATTCAAGAATTTAACAGTTTTTTTTTTTAAATTGTACCATGTGGGAGATTTTACAAGAGGTATCTATCACCCCACATCTATGGATCCTTCTGGGATTCATAGTTTTCATTGGCACTAAATGGTTTGAAAATAGAAATATGATAAAATCTTTACAAGACGAATCCAGGATTCTTAAGGCAGAGGTTGAACACTTAAAAACAATTGAAAATGACAACAATCTTCTCAAGAATCAGTTTGAAGTTCTCCAGGAAGAGAACAGATCTTTGTTAAACATGACTCGATCAACTGAGCAAAATTTTAAAAAGGTACAGGCTGATGTTAAGGAGAAATTCATTACTATGGAGGAGGGAACAGCTTATTTGGATCATAAGCTTCAGTCCCTTTCTGTAGGAACTGAAACATTAACTGAGAGAATCAAAACTGCTGAATGTGACAATCGGATTTTGTCTAAAGCTTATGACAGATTGGCAGAAAGATTGTCAATACAAGAAGGCACGGTTTATGCCATAAAAATTATGTCCAAAGATGAGATGTTATCTCTAATGGACAAACTTTATACTTTAGAATCCTCAATGAGGGCTTTGGAACATAATTCTAGACAGGAGATTCAGATATTACAGAGGCAATGGTGAATAAAATTGAAAAGATTGTGGAATTTCTAAATTCTGATGAAGAAGAGCAAAGGGTAGAAAGGCAAATTTTAACTACATCTGTGGGTAAATCTCTCCGGGACAGTTTCCACAAAGCTCTACCTACAGCTCTACCTGCCTTTCCAGTGATAACAACAGAGAAGGTGATTGGTTCCAGAAACTGTAGGGTCATCAAGGAAGATACATTGAAGCCTGTCCGCATGAATGATCTCAAAGAAATTAAACAGGCTGTCATGACTTTTGGGATGCAAGCCTCTTTTGTTAAAGAGATGCTAAAATCTTGGGCCATGACAAGCAGAGCAACCCCCTAGGACTGGCTCCAGCTGAGCTCTGCGGTACTTGAGAGTGGACC
>NC_022012.1:4890481-4922406 GCF_000317375.1 Microtus ochrogaster | reverse complement strand
TATTTAGACTCCTTGAGATAGAATGTTTAGCAAAACTTTTGTTCTCAATATTGTTTGTTATATTTATTATTTGTTATTATTGTATATAGTTGTATTTGGTTTAGTTCTGTCTTATTTAGACAAAAAGGGGAGATGTAGGGATAAGTCCCGCCCGTTAAGTGGCGTGTTTGCCTTGGGCTAATGTTTACCTATAAATCTGGCGACGTGCTCGCAGCGCTTGCTTCTGCTTTCTTGGTCTCTGCAGGAACGGTGGTTCTGTAAGTCTATTTCTCCATTAAAGCTGTATATATTTTTACAATCTGTCTGAATTCATTTACGCTGTTACAAACCTTATATTAATTTAACTCATTTCTATTAATCTGTATATCACCATGTGGGAGTGGCTTACAAGCAAAGATTCTGCATGACTGACTCCACCTTCTTCTTCCCACCATTCCATTTAGTTTTCCCTGCCTAGCTCTGTTCTGCTCTATCGACAGGTCAAGGCAGTTTCCTTATTTATTAATGGTAATCACAGCACACAGAGGGGGCTCCCACATCACCTCCCTTTTTCTGTTTAAATTAAAAGGAAGACTTTAACTTTAACATAGCAAAATTACATATAACAAAACAGTTATCAAGATAGAATTACAATTACAATATTTATATCTACTTTGTCTTTTATCATAACTAAGGAAAACTCTATTCTTCAACTTCATCAAAGACTCCAGAAGGATACAATATTACCTAAGTAAACAGGAAGTGCATTATAAGCAAGTTCCAACACTCTAAAAATGACAGAGACTTCTCACTGCCTGGACAATCACCCAAAGTTCTTCTGTACCATTGGGGCATCCATCTTCAGCCCATAGGCTGATAGTATCCAGCAGACTTTTCCACAAAGCAGGAAATTTCAAAGACAGGTCAGCCTATACTGGCAGTTTGTCCATCACATATTTATGTGTCCTCTAGAATGTCTGGTAGACTCTTTCATAAAGTAGGAACCCTGAAGGAACTTCTTACCTTTATGTAAGTTCAGCAGTCATTTTTCTGTGGGTCCTGCCTATCCAATTAAACAGGCAAGAGCAGTTTCCTGCCCAAATGGCTAGCAAACTCCATAAGGAGCCTCTTTGATATCCATCTTCCTTTTGAAGTTATTGGTGCTGCCAGGAGCAGATGTGTTTCATTGTCATGAGAAATCATAAGTCATTAAAACATTTTAAATCCTGAAGGTCTCTGAAAGATTTGAAGAATACCTATCTAACTGAAATATATCTCTGTACATCTAGAAAATTTAACTAACGTAACTACA
This sequence comes from Microtus ochrogaster, assembly GCF_000317375.1. Classification (NCBI taxonomy): domain Eukaryota; kingdom Metazoa; phylum Chordata; class Mammalia; order Rodentia; family Cricetidae; genus Microtus; species Microtus ochrogaster. The sequence goes on along the minus strand of NC_022012.1, from coordinate 4,921,115 downwards.
ATCTTGACCATTATAGTTGATTATCTATTAACCTATATTTATTAATTATACATTACATTTTTAAATGAGTTGCACAAACCTTAATCAAGAGCAGAAATATACATATAGCAAAACTGACCTTAAGTTTGTATCATATCTATATCATATCCCCCTTTAAGTGTAAACAAACATTTATAGACAATATTTGGGTATATGGGCATAGATTTGTCCATACTTCTTCCTGCTGTTTGGGGGCTCTGTTAATCATGTCTTTCATGGTGTATCCTGTGTGCTAGGTTCATCTCAGTCAGCAGTTGGGCAAAGTAAGTTTTTAAGGGTGAGTCAAGGTGACCTTCAGGAGGCCTTGTTCTATCAAACCATATTGGTCTAGAAGCAATCCACAGGTTCTCATCTGTAATAATAAAAGAAAAACCTCTTTTCCAAAGCAACATATTCATACTCAAATTTTAAAATCAAGATATCTTCATGTTGGTTTAACTTAACAATGAAATGTCTCTCTGTACTTAGCTCCTTCACAGCCAAAAAATTCAAAGAAAACACAATAATATACATAATCCAGAATCTCTGTGTATTTTTCATCTTTATGTGGCTTATTTTTCTTTACTCCTTTTAATCTATGACTGCCTGTACTCCTTTAAATACTTTTTTTAATGATTTACTTCTTTTCTAACTCTCTATACTCTTTCTCTTCTCACTTCCAAGCATACATACATTTTTTTTTTTTTTTTTTGGTTTTTCGAGACAGGGTTTCTCTGTGGCTTTGGAATCTGTCCTGGAACTAGCTCTGTAGACCAGGCTGGTCTCGAACTCACAGAGATCCGCCTGCCTCTGCCTCCCGAGTGCTGTGATTAAAGGCGTGCGCCACCAACTCCTGGCAGCCTACATACATTTATCCAACACTGTGACCCATTTCAAAGTTTGGATTTGTCTTTTTTGCATATCTGTAATAATTTTCTGATCAGAAGTACTTCTTAAAATGCTAAGCACTTAAGAATCTAAGCTGCAACATTACTAGGTCAGATACAGTACTTTCTGATTACCCTGCCCAGTTCAGCATAGTGGAGCCATTTGCACCTCTGAGCTGCGCACACCACCCACTTCGAGACACACAGCCAGTCCAAGTTGCCATCAAGCAAGCTGCAGCACTCAGCTCACAAACCCCATCCAAATACTTGGTCTCCTGAAAGAGGCAGAGGACATGCTGGCAGCATGTCCCAGAAAGCCTGCATTTAAAAATGGCCACAGTTTCCTCCCCCCCCCTGGTATGGCTGAATCAATAAAATCTCTCTTAAAGGAGCTGTCGCACATTGCCAGCAAACAGCAAGAAACTGTGTTAAACTCTATATATTTTTTGTCTAGAATTCTTTTTCAAGCCCTCTCAGGTTTTACGTGGATTTAGTTGGCCACATAGATGCCAACTGTTGCAAGGATGGGAGCCGCTTGTTCATCCTGGCCACCCAGAACTGAAATAATCACACAGAAATTGTATTAATTAAAACAGTGCTTAGCACATTAGCTCTAGCTTCTTAGTGACTATCTCATATTAATTTAACCCATTTCTATTAATCTGTATATCACCGCGTGGAAGTGGCTTACTAGCAAGGATTCAGCATGTTTGACCCTGGTGTCTCCATTACATCTCTCCAACTTCACCTTCTTCATTCCAGCATTCCATTTAGTTTTCTCCACATAGCTCTGTTCTGCCCTTTAACAGGCCAAGGCAGTTTCTTTATTCATTAATGGTAATCACAGCATACAGAGGAGACTCCCACATCTGAGTGGTACATCAACTGAAAAACTATTATGAAGACACTACTGAATTGATTTGGTGTGTGTAGTCAACAAAAGTGAAACAATAAAGAAAAATAGTCAGGGTTTGATGAACAGAAATGATCAAAAAATTAGAAATCATTTCAGTGAGACTGCCAAAAGTGTCGGGAAACTGGCAAAAATAGGAAACATTGAAGAAGTAATAGTTTAAGAGAAAGGTGGTAAGGTCCAGTTTATTCAAGGTTAATAGAGAAATTTATCTGGAAATTTGCAGAGAATTCAAGAGATACCATCGCATTGCCCAATAGAATCAACTGGATAATAAGAAAATGGGGTTATGTTATATGATCTATGCCAAGGACTTGAAATTTTAAGGAATTTCTCTACTGTAACTTAAGTACTCTCAGGATATTTTGTGAATTACAATGTACAAATGTTCCAGTATACATGCACACTGGATGATCACTGCAGGGAAGCAATTTGACCCACAGCTTCACACCATTGCTTTACTCACAGGAGGAAAATCTGAAACCTATTCACAGACGTTTCAAGTGCATAACATTGATTCCTGTCCTCAGCTACAGTTTAAGTCTTTATGTTTACCCATCCTATTTATCAATAAGAATTACTATCCTAGGCATTACTCCTATGGATTCTATCTTTCCAATATTCGGTCTATGAGAAAAAATGTACTATTCAATAAATAGCTTATTTTATGATATTTTGTGATATCTCATGGCATTGTTCATACTGTTACAAGTGACAAGCCCACATACTTTAAGGTTTTATAATAATATTTCAAGGTGACCTACAAGTATTAATTTTTTTATTCAGACATTCAAATGAATGTTTTAGGTTATTTTTGTTTTCTTAGTCTTTGAAAACTTCACGCACACATATAATAATCTAATCATATCCATCCTTCACACCCCCTATTCAATTCCCCATAAAATACCACCATCACTACACATTTCTCTAAAATCATGACCTCTTTTATAAAATGTTTATTCAAATTAATTGGTTAGTTAGTTTTAACTCACCCAGTCCAATTAGTGATGCCCATATGCACATGGTTATAGGCTTATCCACTGGGGCAAAAGTGTCTCTCTCTCCCGCAGCAGCCATCAACTCCCAATACTTCCCCTACCTCCATGACAGGCGTTTTAACAGGTTTGATCTTACATGGGTCTCATACAGGCAACAACAGCTGATGTATTTTGATGACTGAGAGCAAGGCCACAATGAAAACAGTTGCTGACACATCTGTTCAATGTTGGTTTCATTTCTTCTGTGTATGAACCGACCAGAATCTGGGTCACAGGATAGTTCTCATTTTAGTTTTTTTTGGGGGGTGGAAGAAGTTCTTTGTTGTCTTTGAGGCACTTGTGCGTAGTTTTTCATCACTGTAGAAGCCATTTGCTTTTCTCTCAGCAGAGTACAACTTTACCCTTTGCTCTCCTCTTTGAAAGCATTTGCTATCTATATTCTTTTTTATAACAGCCACATCAGAAGATATCAAGATAATATCCCCTTACGGATTTGATTTGCATTCTACTCAGAAGCCAGAAACTGAGTGTTGTCTGATAAGTCATTTGTAGATCACATAGAGAAAACCATATTCAGCTTTTACAAATTCTATTGGACTAGGCATCGTATTGCTATCAAACTATATAAGTTCCATATATATCAGATATTACCTCTGTATTAGAGGGCTGATTCCCCTTTTACCCTGTGACTGTTTCCTTCACTGCTAATGCTTTTTATTTTGATACACTTCTACGTTTTAGGGTTGGGTTTTTCTTTTTTGCTAGCTGTTTTTTTTAAAAAAAAATAATAATGATAATTGCTAAAACTAACACTGAGGTGCTTATTACAATTGTTTAAGAAGTTTCATGAACTCACATCTTATATTAATCTTTAATCCACTTTGAATGTTCATGTGTGATAATTCAAGGTGCAATATCATAATAAATTCCAATTTTATCCTTCCATTTCTGAACATCAAGTTTTCCTAGTACTATTTATTGAAAAGATTGTATATGCCCTGTTCTGCCTTTGATAGGGATCTTCTCAAAATGTCCTGTACTGGACATGTGGCTCTGTTTTATTCTGTTCCATTTGTCTCCATGTCTCCTGTTTTCATAGCAATATCACACTATGTTGATTACTGTAGCTTTAATGAAATGGTTTGAGATTAAGAAGTATGATGCCTGTTAAACAGCATTGCTTTAGGCATTAAGGATAATTTTGGAATCATACAAATATTTGAGATGAAGACATAATGACCAATAGTTTTGTTTCAAAGGAAATTGGTATACCACAGTCACCTTGACCATATTTCTTTTTATTGAGAATAAATAATAAACACAAGTAGTTGTGGTTTTATGGTGTGAGTGTATGTGTGTGTGCTGTGCAATTTGCAGATAATAAGTTAAAAATAAAGTTGAATTTTTAAATGTTTTGAAGCAACATATTTTTATTCTGGCCTATTTGTTTTATTAGCTTGTTTGTTTTCTAAAGAGAAGTGAGAAAAGGTGTGGAGTTGGAAGGGGTGGGGGTGAGGAGAATCTAGGAAGGGATGGGGGAGGGAAAACTGTGACCAGAGTATATTGCATGAATTTTCAATGAAAATAAAATTAATGATCTACAGACAATAAATTTCCTTTGCTATTGCTTATAAAAAATCACTGAGAGGGAAGTGGAGTGGTCAAGGCTGGAGTAAGAAAATGAAGAATCCTGTTTTGGTTTAAAAATGAAATCTCCCACTTAGGCTTAGGTATTTGGACCCTAGGGCCTCAACTGGTGTGCTGTTTAGAAAATTGAAATCTTTAGGAGGCAGAGGCTTGGTAAAAGAAGTAGGTCACTGGATGGGGGGACTTAAGGCTTTATAGCCTGGACCCACTTACTGCTCTGGGTTTGCTTGCTGGATGCAGATGTAATTTGAGTAGCCTCCTGCTCCTCCCAGCCTGTGCTGTGTTCCTGGCCTTGACTTTCCCACCACAGTAGACCCTCTTCTCCTGGAACTGTAGGCCAGAAGTAAACCTTTTCTTTCTTAAGTGCTCTGGTAAGGGTATTTTTATCACAGCAGCAAGGCAGTAACTAAGACAGTGTTTAATCTAAAGTACACTAAGTTTCTTTTACTAATGAAATACATGCAACTCAGTTTTAGGACTTTTTGTTAAACGAATATTGCTATCCACAGTATTTGAAATTTAATTATATCTTATAAAGAAAAATATACAAGAACCTGGCACAGGGTGTGTTAGGTATTTCTCTTAGATGAGCCTCTCTTCTGACACAAATAGTTCCAATTAGACCAAATTAAAACAAATAAGAGATGTCCATGTTTAATGAAATGCTCCTGGGTGGTCCTGGAAAAGCATGGAACGAGGAAGAAAGGAAAGGGGAGATTGTAATGGATCTGCTGCAGGTCCCACAAATGAAGGTGGCTGGTCCCTCAGCCATGTAGCAGTTATCTGGTCCCAGTGAACAGTGTGGGCAGGCACCAGGTGGGAGGCACAGATGCTGCAAGTCTCCAGGACTGCCGAGGAACTGAAAGCAGCCAGTCTCAGAGACCAGGCGGCAGGGAAGGTGCCTGGTCCCTGGTGGCAACAAACAGATAGGCGGCTGGTGGGAGGCACAGAGATAGACACACCATACAGAATAAAATTGGACATTTATTTGTTGTTATGGAGGGGAAGAAAAAGGGGAGAAAGAGAGAGAGAGAGAGAGAGAGAGAGAGAGAAGAGAAAGGGGAAAGGAGAAAAGTGGGGAGAGAGCAACTGGAAGAGAGTGGGGCTGAGACTGCAAGCTGGAAGGGAGTGGGTGTGGCTTGTCTCTTAAAGAGACAGAGCATTACAGAGATCACATGTTCATTCTCTGGGGGGCAGTTTAAGTAGCCTATAGGAGTGGTTTTGACCCACCCTGGGGAGGGGTTTCCATTTGGAGGCTATAATATTCCAGATTCTTTGTATAAAAGAGTGTTAGGGAGCTGGGATGATGCTTTTGACCAAACAGGTGTATCCTTTGCAAATATTTAAGTAAAAGTAAGAGAAGGAAAGATGGAAAATAAACAAAGGGAAAAGGAGAAATGGCAAAATACTACCAGTTTGCAGATAGTAAGTCAGAAGCAAAGATTACTTCTTGAATGTTTTGTTTTAAAGATATATTCATGGGATAAAATTATCTCTGGGAACATCTCACAGAAGATTAAAAAAAATAGCATTCATTTGCTCAGAGCCAGAAGCCTGTATTTGCCAGGACTTTCTCCCATGCCCTCAACACTCCCTTAGCTCTGCTGCTAAAAGCTGATGGAAACAGAGATAATGGTCAGACACTCAAGCCATCCAGAAACACCTCACTCATTTCCTTTCTTCATACAGCTCTTATACTCACAAATACAAATTCTGAGCCCATTTCATCCCTCACCCATTTCATTGTACAAAGGGGACAACTTAAAGAGACTTATAGCTGAAAAGTGAATTTTATACCATCATAAAAAGAGAGACTTAGCCCATCCACAGCTAAGGTGATACAAGTACAGAGAGTGAATATTCCTTTTATTAATCTGTTTATATGACAGAGAGGAAATTGCTCCTCTATAATCTTTCCATCGTTCATTGAATTTTATACTTAGCCAGCAGTCATTAAAGTAAATACACAGTTCTATCCTGTCTTCCACCAGGAACAAAGCTGTGTGGTATGAACAAAAAGGGTTAACGAAAACAGAAGTTGACCATTTTATCCAAAAATTCTGGAGAATTACAAGTTCTAAATTTTTATTTTAATGAAATGCTTAAGCAAATGTCCCTTTGCTAAATGCCAGTTTGTCCACAGCCTTGGAACTCATTTAAGATCAGGTGTGGTAAATCCTGCTAATCCTGGGCTATGAAAATTTCTTAACACTGTAATTTCTGTGGTCTTGTTGCCTATGCCTGTGTGTAATCCCTGCTTCCTGGGGGTGAGGGGTGCAGGAAATGAGAAGACACAGAGGCAGAGACACAGACTTGGAGAGATTCCAATACAGAAGACCTTTATTGTAAAAAAGGGTGGAGGCGGGGATGAGGTTATGGGGTTAGGGAAATTAAGCTGAGCAGGAACGTTTTTGGTTGGTCCTTTTGAAACTGGCAGTTGCTGCTGGGCTGCTGTGATTGGCTAGGAGTGTGCCTCATTAGCTGTTGCGCTTTTGGTGCGCTGGTAGATTGTTTTGGCCAGTTTTGCTTGTTCACTGTGAGATTGCATGCACTTGCTTGTGCTTGCGCTATTGCCCTGCCTCAACTCTACAAACCTCTGAGTTTACACTAAAGAAACGTAGAAACAAACAAAAACCCACAAATATTTCACTTTCATGGGCAAAGGGCAAATCTAGAAGGAAGGCAAAGACATTTTTAAAAATGACAACAAAGGAGCCCCAAGAGGAAGACAGTGCCACAGACACAGGGAACAGTCAATTCCAATGTAAATGAAGGGGTTGATCTGAAGGGAAAATAAATTGGAACTGATTAAAGATCATAAGTATCCTTGTAGAAATCATACCAAGAAACCTTGCACCATATGGGAAGTTAGTGATGGGAACAAAGAAAAGGATGGAAATAAACAAGGTTGTTATTATTATCTTCAGGGAAAAGAATCATAGACACAGCACACTGTCATACTCAGCTGTCAGCATCATTTGTCTGAGCATTATTAATTATATTATTTAATTAATTGTAATAACTCATTATTAATTTAATAATGTATCAAAATAATATTAGAATAGATGTTCTATTCTCTATGATGGCAAATTGATGGTTCATATATAAACCCAATAAGTTAAAAGGCAGACACCAAACTCCAAAGTTAACATGAGAGCAAAATTCCTTCCATGGAGGTACTAGGAGGTCCATTAGGAAATAGAGGTGTGCATAATAATGGTGGTTGGAAAATAGAAGCCATGCTGGGAAAATGACTAAGGTTCATCATTTGCCTAACAGCAAGGGCATGCTCTGGGAGCTGCAGGAAGTTAACCATCATTGTGGGTACGGTCTTATGTGATAGAGGAAATTGAAGGGTTAAGCAGATGACTCAGTCGGTGAGGTCCTTGCAGCCTAGACTAGAGGAACAGAGTTCAGGTCTCTAGAGCCCACGTGGAAACTGGGTTGTTATGACTCAGGACACATTTGGCAATGTGGGATCCCGTGGACAAGCAGGCTGCCCAGACTAGTATAAGCAGTGACCTTCAGATTAAAGAGAGGTGTTGCCTCAAGGTATAAAGTTCAAAGTGATGGAGAAAGACACCAGATGTTAAACACAGGTCTACACTCCCCCCCACGCACACATATATGCATAGATATGCATACACACATGCAAACGCACACACTACATGTGCACGCATAAAAATAACAAAAGTGGCCAGGCATGGTACAGTCAGACTTCAATCTCAGCACTTGGGAGGCAAAGGCATGCAGATCTGTGTGAGCTGAAACCCAGCCTGGCCTACAAAGAGATTCCAGGACAGTCAGGACATATAGAGAGACCTTTCTGCAAACAAACAAAGTATAAACTCTTCCCAGACACCAACAGAACACTGAAAGCTTGGCGAGGGGATGAGTGATGAAATCAATGTCTCTCAGAATCTGAACCTGGCCTCAGGATGTTAAATGATTCAATGGACAGATAAACTAAATACTGAAGATTAGTTTGAAGCTAGAAAAAAAAAGGTAGCCAATTGGCACTAGAAGCCCACTGTCTCATAAACATAGCTATAGAACATGGTGTTAAATGTTACAGTTTTAATTTTTAAAAAACCCAATTAATCATTGTAGTAGCATTTCAATTGTATTTTAATAAGTAAAGGCTGCCTGAAGATCTGAGAATCCCACTGTCAGCCTTACAGACCAGGTTATGGTAATACCCACCTTTAATTCCAGTAGCCACACTAGATGTTTTATAAATCTGGTAGTGTATGCCTTTAATCATGGTGGTGCACGCCTATCATCCCAGCCCTAGAGAGGATTATAAAACAGGAGGAAACAGCTCTCAACAGACGGTCTCATTCTGAGATCCCTGGAGGCAGAATTGCCCTTTAGGTCTGAGGTGGAGGCAAGAGCCAGTGGCTGGCTGTTCTACTTTTTGGATCTTCAGGTTGAACCCCAATTTCTGACCCTGAGTTTTTATTAATCATGCTTCAAATCATCTTTTGAAATTTTCTCACTGGAACATATACTCCCCAAACAGAAAACAGTTGATAAGTAGGAAGTTTAATCAAGCTCTTGGCTCTGGTCATCAGGTCCTGTAATGCTGAGCAATAGAGAACTGTTTTGCTTATGGATTTGAATCATTAAACAAAAAAAGCAGTGATAATTATTATTGTTATAGTCAATAGTTCCTAATGTTCACTGTGAATCAGGTATTATTATAAGCTTTGCCTATATTAAAATATCCAATTCAAGGGTGAGGAGATGGCTCAGTTGGTAAAGTGCTTGCCATGCAAGCATGGGGACATTAGATAAACCTCCAATACCCATGTAACAAAGCCTTGGCAAAAGTCTGTGATCTTAGTGCTGGAAAACAGAGACAGAACGATCCCTGGAGCACTATAACAGAAAGAAAATTATATCCCATTCTTTTATCTTCCTGTCTTTTCCCTTTGGGCTTAATTAAGTGTTGTTGACTCAACTGCATTCCCCAATTACTGTAATCAATAAATATCTGATATAAACACCAAAGAAAAAGCACCTAGTCCACATTAGAACTGACATTGATAGGTATGTGACAGAAGATATGAGCACTGCTGAGCTACACAGCCTGAGGTATTTTGCTGCAGCTGCAACACCACACACTCTGCTTTGTTTAATAAAATACTGGTTTATGTGGCAATGAAACTGGCATGACTCGCACATCTTCCCATTTTCCCTCATCCTCTTTCTCTGCTGCTATTCTCTGCTTTCCCTCTAGACAGTGTGCATGGTGGAACACACCGGCATGGTAACCTCATCACTGGAGACTGAGGCACGGGGGTCATGGCATCAAAGCCAGCATGGACTATTTACTGTGACCCGATCTCAAAAGAAAAAGAGAATGTGGAGAAAGGAGAGGAAAGAAAAAAATGGTGGACTAAACTTGGGCCACACCCTTAAAGAAAACTGATGCTCCCTCTCCAGCAGCCATCAATGGCCAATAGTGCCTCAGCCAGAGCTAGGACTCCATACCCATCCCCAGGTCTATGCTGGGACTTTGTCTGGCTTGATCTTGCACATGACTTATGCATGCTATTAAAATCACTGTCAGTTCATAGCCAACGGAAGTTCACATATCCAAGAGTTATATGGGCAGCACAACTCAAACACGATGGGGTTTTAGAAGATTAAGAGAGAAGATACAGAGTTGGCCAAAGGTGAAGGTGAATCTGGGAGGAGCCAGGAGAAGGGGTGAATATGACTGAAACATGTTGTATGAGTTTTTCAAAGAAATAATTTTAAAGGAAGAAGAAAACAAATTGGAGGAAGCTAAGTAACCCCAATTCAATGCCACTTGTGTCATTCAAGAGCCCCTATCAAGACAAGCCTCAACATCACATAGCTGACTCCAGCCTTAAGCACCAGGAGACCTGCCCCTAAATCTGTTTACTTCCCTAAACCACCAACTTTTGAACATGTGCTATGCCATGCTATTGTAACTGGCAAACAACTGGTGCAAGAATCAAATAAAGTCCAACACCTTACACGTGGTAGGACCTAACCTGATTTAAATTCAGCCTCCAGACTTTCCATGTGCTTTCAAGGAGGCCAGAGTACAAGATGAAGCTTGTGCCACTCTGCCCTCATCACAAGGACAGACATGAATCTACTCATGAGAAGTGAAAAACTGCAACATTCTGCTTGGATAGACACGAGTTGATGAGAATAGGAGATCATTCGTTAAAGGATGCCCATGTCCATTGTAAACTATTTTAAACGTTAACAGGTCTTAATTTCCCTGATAGTGTTAGTAAAGAAATTCACAATTACCTGTAGATTCATTAAATTAAATCAGTCCTCAAATGTGTTCAAATTCATTATCATTAGTGCAATGATTGCTTTGGCCACAATGAATGAAGGAGTTAGCAACTGTTGGGAGTGGGCTCCTTTCAGAGATTTGCTCTCCATTAGGGCTCGAAGAGAACACTGGCTTGATTTGAGCAGAATTTGAAATTTAGATTCAAACCAACTCTTTTCCCAAAGAGTGAAATGCTTAGATACCCTTCATATCATCCTCCAAATTTTGTTTTCCACTATTTCTAACTAGATCCAAATAACTGACAAACACTATACTCCATATACTATACCTTAAGATGATGTTTATTATAATCAATTGTCAAACAGCAGTAAAATGATTTTATGAAATCCAATTATCCAGACATGATGACTCATGCCTTAAGAGGCATGATGCAGAATTGTCATAAGTTTGAGGAGAGCCTGAACTATGAAATGAGTACCTGGAGAACCTGGTCTATATTGTAAGACCCTGTCTCAAAACAAGAACCATAAAAAGATGCCATGAAGTCTCTATAGGCTACTGTTAGTACAGATAGAAATGTGTACAGCAGGGCAAACTTACATAGGTGCCACTTTAGAAGGAGTTAGACTTTATCAGAGATGGTACAATGCCGCTTTCCAAAATGGAAGAAAAGTCTCTGTGTGTCAATGAGAATCTAAGCTGGTCTAAAAAAGCTAAGCAAACAGGAGGCAAACATGTAAAACTCTAGTTCTCAGAAAACATGCTAGCATCCAATAACAGAGAAATAAAGCGAACACACACCTCTGGGGTGGAGATGTGAAATGTGTGGTGTTCATTTTGGGAACCACAGGGAAAAAAATAGCAGAGCAGGCTGGGGCTACAGTGTGAGAAGGACTCTGTTGTTCTAGTTAATGCCTAAACAAAGTAACAATTATAGAGCCTCTGACCCAGAAGAGGTACTTATCCCTGTATTGCCCTAAGAGTCTTCTCTACAGAGAGAGGTTAGTTAAGACCATGCACCTTGAAGCAAGCTTGCTTCAAGTAATCATCTCTATTTCCAAGGCAAAATTTGATGAAAGCATGAGACTGAAAGACAACAGGATGTTTATTGTTTAAGAATAAGGGACAGGTTGACATCCAGTTATGCCAGCACCATTTGTTAAAGATGCTTTCTTTCTTCCATTGTATAATTTTAGCTCCTTTGGTCGAAAATAAGGTGTTCTTAGGTTTGTGGATTAATATCTGGGTCTTTGATTCGATTCCATTGGTCAACATCTCTATGTTTATGCCAATACCAAGCAGTTTACGTTACTGTAGCTCTGTAATAGAGTTTGAAGTCAGGGATGGTAATGCCTCTGGAAGTACTTTTATCGTATAGGATTGTTTTGGCTATCCTGGTTTTTTGTTTTTCCATATAAAGTTGATTATTGTTCTCTCAAGGTCTGTGAAGAATTTTGTTGGGATTTTTATGGGGATTGCATTGAATCTACATATCGTTTTTGGTAGAATTGCCATTTTTACTATGTTGATCTTCCCAATCCAAGAGCATGGGAGATCCTTCCATTTTCTGGTATGCTCTTCAATATCTTTCTTCAAAGCCTTAAAGTTCTTGTCAAATAGATCTTTCACTTCCTTGGTTAGAGTTACCCCAAGATACTTTATGCTATTTGTGGCTATCGTGAAAAGTGATGCTTCTCTGATTTCCCTCTCTGCTACTTTGTTCTTTGTTTTTTGGAGTTGATCTTGTATCTTACCACATTACTAAAGGTGTTTATCAGCTGTAGTATTTTTTTTGATAGAGTTCTTGGAGTTGCTTATGTATACTATCATATCATCTGCAAATAATGAAAGTTTACTTCTTCCTTTCCAATTTGAATCCATTTGATCTCCTTATGCTGTCTTATTGCTATTGCTAGAACTTCAAGCATTATATTAAAGAGATATGGATAGAGTGGAGAGCCTTGTCTTGTTCTTGATTTTAGTGGGATGGCTTTGAGTTTCTTTCTATTTAATTTAATGTTAGCTGTCGGTTGGTTGTATATTGCTTTTATTATATTTAAGAATGAACCTTGTATCCCTAATCTCTCCAAGACCTTTATCATAAAGGGGTGTTGAATTTTGTGCTTCCAAGGTCCAAATGAGGAGCAGAAGGAGGGAGAACATGAGCAAGGACGTCAACACCGCGAGGGGTGCGTCCACCCACTGAGATGGTGGGACTGATCTAATGGGAGCTCACCAAGGCCAGCTGGACTGGGACTGATGGAGCATGTGATCAAACTGGACTCTCTGAATGTGGCTGTCAATGAGGGCTGACTGAGAAGCCAAGGACAATGTCACTGGGTTTTGATTCTATTGCATGTACTGGCTTTGTGGGAGCCTGGTTTGTTTGAATGTTCACCTTTCTCAACCTGGATGGAGGGGGAAGGATATTGGACTTCCCACAGGGCAGGGAACCCTTACTGCTCTTAGGACTGGAGAGAGAGGGGGAGGGGGAGGGGGAAGGGGAGGGAAATGGGAGGTGGGGAGGAGGTGGAAATTTCAAATAAATAAATAAATAAAAAGAATGAGGGACAGGGGTATAGTTTACTTGGTAAAATGTTTGTTCTAAACCTTGGATTCAACTTTAGGACAAAAGATGATAACAACGAGGAGGAGGGAAAAGAAGAAAAAAAGACACTAGATCCAATTGTATAGTGGTATTTTATTTGTGTTTTAATAAATAAAGCTTTCCAGAATATGGGAGTACAGAGCTAAGCCACTAGAGGCCAAAAAGTGGTGACACACACCTTTAATTCAAGGACTCAATGCCATCCTGAGTTACTCAAGACTTAATCTGTCTAAAAAGAGAAATAGAAGAGTATTAGTGTCCTAAAACACCCCCCAGGCCCTGACTCTTCACAGATCCTCAAACCCTGATATTGTAGGAAGCAGTCTAGAAAACTACACCCACATTCCCAAATATTGTTTATAAATGTGTGTTTATATTTAAAGGGGAATATGCTATAAAGATTTGCATTGGTATGCATCTTGCTATATTGATACAAATTTAAGGTCAATTTTGTTATGTTGTGTATGTATTTATGTATGTGTGTATTTCTGCTCTTGATTAAGGTATTGTATTTGTGTAGCTCATTTAAAAATGTATGATTAAGAAATATAGGCTAATAGATAATCATCTGTAATAGTCAAGCTTGTAGTCATGTTAGTTAGATTTTCTAGATTTACAGAGATGTTTTTCAGATGGATAGGCATTCTTCGAGCCTTTCAAAGACTACAGAATATGGTATTTAAAATGTTTTAAGAAGTTAAGACTTTTCATGACAATGAGACACTTCTGCTCCTGGCAGCACCAATCTACTTCAAGAAGATAATGGTATCGAAGAGGTTCCTTATGGAGTTAGTCATTTTGGCAAGAAACTGCTCTTGCCTGGACTGCTTGATGGCATGCTATAAAAACTGGACATGCAGGACCCACAGAGAAATGACTGCTGAACTTGCCTAAAGGTGAGATGGTTCTTTGAGATCTCCTGCTTCATGGAAGAGTCTGCCAGACACATTCAGAACATAGAAGAAAGTGACTGACAAACTGCCAATATAGGTGCAACTGTCTTTGAAATTCCTAGTTCATGTAAAGGTCTGCTGGATACTACAGGCCAGTAGGCTGAAGATGGATGCTGCAATGGTACAGAAGAACTTTGGTTGACTGTCCAGGCAGCGAGATGTCTGTCAATTCTAAAGTTTTGGAAGTTCTTTGCTTAGGAAATATTATATCCTTATGGAGTCTTTGATGGAGTTGAAGAGTAGATAATAATAATATAGCTTTCGTTAGTTATGATAAAAGATAAAATAGATACAAATATTGTAACTATAATTCTTGCTTAATTACTGTTTTGTTGTGTGTAATTTTTCTGTGTTAAAGTTAAAACCTTCCTTCTTATTTAAAAAGAAAAGGAAAGGTGATGTGGGATTACTTTTTGTATGCTGGGAATATCATTGGTTAATAAAGGAACTGCTTTGGACCTATAGCAGAGCTATAGGGGAATAGAGGTAGGTGGGAAAAACTAAACTGAATGCTTGGAGGAAGAAGGCAGAGTCAGAGAGAAGCCATGTAGCATTGCCAGAGACAGATGCCAGAACTTTAGCCAGTAAGCCAGAGCCATGTGGCAATACACGGATTAATAGAAATGGGTTAAATTAAGATGTAGGAGTTAGCAAATAAGAAGTAAAAGCTAATGGGCGAAGCAGTGATTTAAATAATTTGCTTTCTGTGTGATTATTATGTGAGTCTGGGTGGCAGGGAAATGAACAAGTGGCATCCTCCAAAATAAATGAGACTTGTGAATAACTTATTTCCAAAATGTCTAGATGTTCTAGTGTATTGTGACACTGTAATTTCTCAGTTTTTAAAAAACATTTATTTATTTTATGCATATGTCTGAGCATGTGTGTGTTATGTGCACCACATGAGAAGTGGCCAAGGATACCAGGAGAGGGTACTGGTACCCTGGAACTGGAGTTAGACGCAGTTATGAGCTACCCAGTGTGACTCCTGGGAGCTGAATCTGGGTCCTCAGCAAGCACAGTCAGTGTTCTCAACTACTGAGCCACCTCTCCAGTCCCTTCGTTGTTTCTCTTTCTTTAGAGGGTTTAAAGTATCAGGGAAATCCAAGGGCTCTTTTATGTATTCCAATCACATCCATGCTGAGGCAGCATTTGGCTTTTATTGTTAGCTAAGTGGTAGACTGCTGGGTTTTCTATGCAGGTATCTGTCACAGACTAAAATCTATGGGCAAAGGTAGATGTGGAGAAGATTCTAGAATGGATTGTCCTGGTACTTCAGAATCTATTTTACCCAAGTGTACATAAATCCAACAAAATAAATTTATGGTTTACCTTAGTAGACCTCTCTCCTTCCTCTTCTCCCTTCTCCTCTTCCTCCTTTCTTCCTTTCCCATAGCACCTTTCTCCATCTGTGTAATTCAAAAGTCAAACAGTGAAAAGAAATAGTTTTCAAGATACTGTATCTGAATAACAGTAAAGTACAGCAGTACACAGAAATCTAAGGAACCAACTTCTCCAACAGAAAACTGTCTGCAGATGCATGGATGCTTCCATGAAAGCTTCTGTGTTTGTGTGTATGTTTGTAGTGTGTGTGTGTGTGTGTGTGTGTGTGTGTGTGTGTGTGTGTGTGAATATCTGGGAATACGTTAGTATATATGTGTATGTTTGTATGTATTTGCATTTGTATATGCATATTGTATAAGAATACAATTATGATCATCTGAAGTTTGACGTTTCCCACCTTAAAAATTGGCCTGTGGCATGTCTGGAATGTTTACAAAACAATGCAAGACTTATTAATCCTCCAGGTGTAAATGTGTGTGTAGTATGTGAAGTGTAGGAAAAGGACAAAAAAAGAAAGAAAGGAGAGTAAAGGAAGGACCAGGGATGAGACAACATGCTAACACATTCACTTTAGCATTTCGGAAAGAAGTGAAATAGAGATGAAAAACAGCAAGCTGATGTTTTGAAGTATGGTTTAAATAGAAGAGCTATTGAGTAGATAATAAATAAATAGCAAAAGACTTTCAATGTGAATGCATGTATAAAGAAAAAAATTGAATAGAAGTCAGTTTGTTCCTTCTCATCTTAAATCCCTTAATACTATTAGACACTAAAAAATCTTATACTAGCTTTATTTCAATTTAGGCAAATTCTTGAATTTAAAGTGATCCCAGAGTCTTGGTTGGTGATAAGTCATGAGGAAGGGAAATAAAATTAAGTTAAATTTATAAGGTTGTGATGATTTGACCCAGAAACTCTACTTCTTATAATATTCCCTAAAGAAATATTCAGAAATGAGGACAAAGATTTATGTAGCAGGCTGTGTGCTGCAGTATTAATCACAATAGTAAATCCTTGGAGCCCCTTACACAACAAATATTGAGAAATAGATTACATAAATGGTAGTTTAACCACAAATAGGACATTTAAAAGTCACGTAATTATTTTGAGAGTATCTGGGAGACTCTATGATGTTCATGTCATGTTATTATGTCAAGTGAAAATGGAGGATTACATAGCACTCTCACTGTGTTCAATCTGTCTGTCTGTCCATCTCTATATATGTGTATGTAGGGAACATACACTCAGCAAATATATGACCCAGGAAATATACATGGGGGGTGCACATTTCTGTGTGTGTGTTATCAACAGATTTTTTGAAACTTCTAAAATTTTGACTCTAAATTAAAGAAAATAATTCTAGAAAGAAGGAATAAATTAAAAGTCAATAGCCAGTAAAGGAAATAAACAGCATTTTCAAATCTAAATGCACAAGGACATTAAGGACTTTAAAAATATCCATTATATCTATATAAAATCCTAGAGATTAGAAGTGTGTCTAGGAGGAAAAGTGAATTAAAATTTCTGATTGCTTTCAAAAGAAGGTAAAATTATTTGGACATTTAAACTTATGTGTGCTTAGCAGTTGAGGGAACTGCTAAAGCAGATCCAAGTTTTTTGTATTTAAAGTAATATAAATAAGAATATGGAACAAGAGAGAAGGAACAGCTTGATTAAGAAAAAATTAAAAAGGCAAGATACGAAGAAAGCAGAAATTAAGGGCAGGTGGAGGTGAGCAAACTGACAAGTAAATACAAAGAAAAACAGAAAAATTAACACAAATATAACAACCACCATCATAAATACATTAAGCCTAACATTTAAAGGACAAAAATTGTCAGACTGAGTGTTTAAACCCTAATTCACACCTACTAATCTGAGATGGAAGATGTGGGTTGTATTCTAAGAAGATTGCAATGAGAGCCGCCTGATCATTAAGTCAGCCTACTCTGTCCCATCAAAAAAGCCTTTCAAGCTGTTTGCCACTGCACAGACAGCCATGTGCTGAGGGGTGTTTGAGAAGACAGGAAGGTTGTCAGTGGTAAGTGCTAGCTGTGCTGTTGCTGGGCCTTTCTTGTTGAGTCCCAACAGTAGTTGCATTACCATTCTTAGTCTGAAAAGTAGCCCATGCCTGGGAAGTGCTCAAGAAGTCACAGTATAGAAAGAAAGCTGGCTTCCCCATTCCCCATCTTTCCTGAGCACACTGAAGTCCATGTATTATACAATCCTTTCTTGCTGCCTGATTGCCTTGCCTGTAGGGAAAGTACATTCTTTGAGCAAGCTCATCTCTTCCTATTTTGCCATGCATTAGACCCCTGACCATCAACTGTAGTGGCTAGACACATGTACCTTGGTTATGAATATGAAACACTATCCCTATTGTCTGCTATCTCAGGCCTGTTGTTCCCACTCTTACTAAGAGACCCTGCAGTGGTAGCCTCTCCTGTCAGATGAGCCATTCCTAAGTATCTCAGCCTGTATTAGCCCCATATCCAGTATAATCTTTTTTGTCTTGGTAAATGGAGAGGCCACTGGGACCCAACCCCAAAAAACACTGGTAGCTAGTGGGGCCAGCTAACAAGGGTGTTGCCTGAAGCTTTTCCATGGCTTCCTTCCCAGTGTTCCATTGTAATGTCTCACTTTCACTTGTCATTGTTATCTCTTTTCAAATACTAACAAGCCACCTTCGAAATGCCTTAAAGCAATGCCAGAGCTTAGCCAGGCTGTTCATTTCTGCTGCAGAAGGACATGCTGTTGTCATGGCCAGCCAGAGTTAGAGTCTGCTGCAGGAACCACATTTTCACAGCTCACTCCTTATTTTTGCCAGTTCCTACTAAGCAGACATTAAGAGTTCTCTACACTATGATTGTATTGGCTGGTTTAGTTGACACAAGTTAGAGTCTTCAGAGAGGAAGGAGACTCAGTTGAGGAAATGCCTCCATGAGATCCAGCTGTAAGGCATTTTATTATTTAGTGATCAATGGGGGAGAGCCCAGCCCATGGTGGGTGGTACCATCCCTGGGCTGCAAGTTCTGGGTTCTATAAGAAGGTAGGCTGAAAGTTGTCTTGATTTGCATTTCCCTGATCGCTAAGGAAGTTGAGCATGACCTTAAGTGTCTTTTGGCCATTTGAACTTCTTCTGGTGAGAATTCTCTGTTCAGCAACCTACCCCTGGACCCAGCAATACCACTCTTGGGAATATACCCAAGAGATGCCCTTTCATACAACAAAAGTATATGCTCAACTATGTTCATAGCTGCATTGTTTGTAATAGCCAGAACCTGGAAACAACCTAGATGCCCTTCAATGGATGAATGGATGAAGAAAGTATGGAATATATACGTAGTAGAGTACTACTCAGCAGTAAAAAAAACAATGACTTCTTGAATTTTGCATGCAAATGGATGGAAATAGAAAACACTATCCTGAGTGAGGTAATCCAGACCCAAAAAGAGGAACATGGGATGTACTCACTCATAATTGGTTTCTAGCCATAAATAAAGGACATCGAGCCTATAATTCGTGATCCTAGAGAAGCTAAATAAGAAGGTGAACTAAAAGAAAAACATATAGTCATCCTCCTGGACATTAACCTTCATCAGGTGATGAAAGGAGACAGAGACAGAGTTCCACATTGGAGCAACGGACTGAAACCCCAAGGTCCAAATCAGGAGCAGAGGAGAGGGAGCACGGGCAAAGAACTCAGGACCGCGAGGGGTGCACCCACATACTGAGACAATGGGGATGTTCTATCGGGAACTCACCAAGGCCAGATGGCCTGGGTCTGAAAAAGCATGGGATAAAACCAGACTCGCTGAAAATAGCAGACAATGAGGACTGCTGAGAAGTCAAGAACAATGGCAATGGGTTTTGATCCTACTGCACGCACTGGCTTTGTGGGAGCCTAGGTTGTTAGGATGCTCACCTTACTAGACCTTGAAGGAGGTGGGAGGTCCTTGGATTCCCCACAGGGCAGGGAACCCTGACTGCTCTTCGGGCTGATGAGAGAGCGGGAGTTGATTGGGGGAGGGAAATGGGAGGCGGTGGCGGGAAGGAGACAGAAATCTTAAATAAATAAATAAATAAATAAATAAATAAATAAATAAATAAATAAATAATAAAATAAAATAAAAAAGAAGGTAGGCTGAGCAAACCATGGGAAGCAAGTCAGTAAATAGTCCCCCTCCTTGGCCTCTGCATCAGATTCTGCCTCCAGGATCTGTTCCTGTCTGAGTTCCCATCCTGAGTTACTTCAGTGATAAACAGGAATGCTGAAGTATAAGCCTAATAAAACCTTTCCTCCCATCTTTTTTTTTTTTTTTTTTTTTGATTTCTTTTGAGACAGGGTTTCTCCGTAGCTTTTGGCTCCTGTCCTGGAACTAGGTCTTGTAGACCAGGCTGGCATCAAACTCAGAGATCCGCCTGCCTTTGCCTCCTGAGAGCTGGGATTAAGGCGTGCGCCACCACCGCCTGGCTTCCTCCCATCTTGTTTTTTGGCATGGTATTTCATTGCAGCAATAGAAACCTCAGCTAAGACAATGATTTCTCTGACTTAGCAGCCCCCTCTCTTCCATACTTTATGTCAACACTAGGCACTGTCTATGGTCTAGAGACCAAGGTGGAAGTAAAGTAAATTCCCGAGGGAAAGAGGGTTTTGAGCTACACATCAAGTCATTTATGCCACTCTCCTCGGTCTCCAGCAAAGGGCAGATGTGTCGGGATGTGTGGGGAGTAACAGATCGTCTGCGTGATGTGTAGGCTACCTTTGAAGGTCCAAGGGATTCAAAACCAGGAGGTTCAAGGGCATCAACACAAACATCCTAAAATTTGGGTTCCACACCTTTTCAACTTGCTTGTTTTAAAATTAGAATCTTCTCCCAAGTTCTACAAATTGCAGCTTTTAGAAAGAAACATTGATATGACTTGAAAGTATGCAGAGATTCTTAAATAGAATATAAAATATGCTCACCAGAAAAGAACTAATTCAGAATTAAGACCTTGTTTTGTTGTTGCTGCTGTTTTGGGTTTGTTTGGTTTTGTTTAGGTTTGATTTAGTTTTTGAATTTTTGAGACAAGGTTTCTCTATATAACAGTCCTGGCTGTCCTGGAACTCACTCTGTAGAACAGGCTGGCCTCGAGATCCGTCTGCCTCTGCTTCCCAAGTGCTAGGATTAAAGATGTGCGCCACCACCATCTAGCAGAATTAAGATCATATGTTGTTCAAAATACAGTAAGTCAAAACTCACTGGGACAGAGAGACTGATCTGTGGTTAAGAGTTCATATTGCTCTTGCAGATAATCCAAGTTAAATTCTCAGGACCCAAATCAGGACAGATCACAGAGTCCTATAGCTCCATTTCCAAAGATCCAACATCTGCTTTCATCTTTGGAGCACACAGTTAATTTATGTGCATTCACACACACATGCATATGCAATTAAAGTGTAATTTTTTTTAAAAAAATCACGAGCTATGGTAAGATATTTATAGTATATACACTTCACAAAGACTAATATTTTATGTGTATGCTGATTAATAATGTGTAGCTTCAGGAAAATGAATGGAGTTTTGCATAAAGGAAAACGTGGGCAACTGGTAAATATTTGAAAATAATCACCCAGCTTTATTATCAAGAAAATGTAAAATAAATTAATGAGGCAATAGAATTTCATCCTAAACAAATGGGCAAAAATATCAGATGATAACTCCAAATGTCGGGAAGTTGTTGCTGGTAAATTGCAGTGTTCTACCTAGTCCAGTGTGTTCACCACATGAAGTCTGCAACCAGGAGCCCGTTGGCACCTGGGGCTTTGTTAGAAGTACAGATATAATAAGACTCGGCATGTGGAGTCGTTCACAGCTTGATGGTAGTACACCTACCTACCATGACTAGAGAAGCCTAGGGCTCAATCTTAGAGCCACAGTAAACAAACATGCACATTTTTTTTCCTTTTTTTTTTAAAGTTCAAATTTGGAATCCTTACTAGGGATATATTGGAACAAAAACGTAGGAGTGAGTTACAGCAATCATGTTTTTTTCTTTTTTTATTAGATTTTTTTAAAAAAATACCAATCCAAATTCCCACTCTCTCCCCTCCTCCCATTCCCTCCACATGTCCTCCCACACCATGCTCTTCTAATCATAAGAGAGGGTAAGGCACTTGGTTTTTCTGGAAAGTCTAAAGTCCTCGCTACTACATATAGGCTGAGCAAGGTATGCATCCAAACAGAATAGGATCTCAAAAAGCCAGTACATGCAGTAGAGATAAATCCTTGTGCCACTGCCAGTGTCCCCTCAGTCTGCCCCAGCCATGCAACTGTCAACCACATTCAGAGGGACTAGTTTAGTTTTATGCTTGTTCCTTCCCAGTCCAGCTGGAGTTGGTGAGCTCCCATTAGCTCAGGTAAACTGTTTCATTGGGTGAACCCTTCATGGTCTGTTCTATGGTGATATTTAAAATAATCATCACTCTGACTACAGAGCAAGTCAAGATGAGCACCTTCCCCTCTATTGCTAAGGGTCTTAGCTGGAGTCATCCTTGTAGATTCCTGGGCATTTTTCTAGAGCCAGGATTCTTGTTAACCCCATAATGGCTCCCTCAATAAAGATTCTCTTTCCTTGCTCTCATCTCTGTCCTTCCTCCATCTCAACTACTCCATTCCCTCAAGTTCTCCTCAACCCTTCCCTTCTCTCCTCCTCTTCCTCTTCTCCCCTACCTTCTACCCCCCACCCCCATGCTCCCATTTTGACAAGAGATCTTGTTAGTTTCCAATTTCCGGAGGGGGGTCTATATATGTTTTTCTTTGGGTTCACCTTTTTACTTAGCTTCTCTAGAATCATGAACTATAGGCTCAATGTCCTTTATTTATGGCTAGTATCCACTTATGAGTGAGTACATACCGTATTCATTTTGGGGGATATGGGTTACCTCACTCAGAATAGTATTTTCTAATACCATCAATTTGCATGCAAAATTCAAGATATCATTGTTTTTTACCACTGAGCAGTACTCTAATGTGTAAATGTGTGACACTTTATTTATCCATTCTTCAGTTGAGGGGTATCTAGGTTGTTTCCAGGTTCTGACTATTACAAATAATGCTGCTATGAACATAGTTGAACAGACAGCAATTATGTTTTAAGACACCTTTGAAACTATTCTAATTTATGTTAAAGTAAACCATAGACTTAATAAGTTATAGCAAACACACACACACACACACACACACACCACATAAATCTAAGCTTTTCTTGCTTTAACATTAATCAGATATTGAACCCAAGGCTACTTTGCTCATGGTAGGTGCAATTTATCAGCAACTAGTAAACTTCAAGGCAATGGATCTTAGAGGGAAATCATTAGCCTGCAGTGTAGACACATATTGGAACCCAACACGTCCACATGGGAATCTATGCTACTCCACAGCCTTTGCAGCTCTTAAAATTATCATCTGAAATTTTATATATGTATATATGTGTGTATACACACACACACACATTGTCTTTCTGATGGAGGAGGGTCATCTGTCTATCTGTTGCTTTCATTGCTTAATTAATAAAGAAACTGCTTGGCCTGATAGGTCAGAACATAGGTGGGTGGAGTAGACAGAACAGAATGCTGGGAAGAAGGGAAGTGAGGCAGTTGCCATGATTCTCTGACCCCAGAAGGATGTAGGCTAGAATGCTTCCCGGTAAGCCACCGCCTCGTGGTGCTACACAGATTATTAGAAATGGGTTAATTAAGATGTGAGAGTTACACAATAAGAGGCTACAGATAATGGGCCAAGCAGTGTTTAAAAGAATACAATTTGTGTGTTGTTATTTTGGGTATAAAGTTAGCTGTGCGGAAGCCAGGTGGGAATGCAGCCCGCCACTCCTCACTACATCTTTCAACATCTATTGCACATATAATGTCACACAAGAACAAAATAATATAGAAAATTATATAAAAGAATGTATTGTAACTAGGAAAGTCAGTTACTGGTGACATTAATTTTTCTTTAATTATATATATGCATATGCATGAGGCCTTTAAATATGGAAAGCAAGCAGTATGTGATAAGGTATTTAGAGCAGAATACTTTTAAAAGCAAAGAGTTGAGAACTTTCGCATGTCCACACACAAGGGATTAGACACTTTGCAATGCTCTGAGGAAATAAAAAATGCCACACAACTGTGCTAAATGAAGTTTCTGGGAGGCCATTGAATTGGAATGAACCTCTTATTTGAATCACCAACAGACCAGGCTAACCCAGAGTTCAGCTATTATAACAGTGCTGTGGTCATCTGAGGAAGTTCTGTAACCATTTAACTGTCCCCACAAGGCATTTTCTTTCCATAAATTCTTTGGGCTATGGTCTTGGTTGGGCTTCTCTAAAACTGCTTTACTTCTGGGGTGGTGTGATTGAGAATCCATTTTTTTTTTGGTTTGTTTTAAATTGTTTTGCTTTGTTCTCTTTTATTTTTGATTGCTCAAGTTACTACTACAACATAAGTCTAAGGGTTTTTCCTTTGAGTAGCATGGAACAACAATGAAGTTCAAGTTACCACTACAACATAAGTCTAAGGGTTTTTCCTTTGAATAGCATGGAACAACAATGAAGTTCAGAAACATGAATGAGTTTACATCTGTGTATGGGGAAGGAAAGGTGGAGGGGTGGAGGGAAAGAGAGAAAGAGAAGAGAGGGAACAGAGGGTGAAGGTGGGGAGGGAACCGTGTAAAAAAAGAGTTTCAAAGATGTAATTAGGATGATAATTCTTAAGCAGGGTGTAAGGGATACAAATGCTTCTCAGATTGATATTATATTTTATTAATATTGTACTTCTCAACATAACATATTTAAAATACACACAGAGATATATACATATAGAGAAATTGTGTGTGAATGATTATGTAAGTTTGTAGCACGCCACTGAAAGCTGAAATCATGGCACTATTTAATTTCTTCTTTGTGCTTGTTTATATTGTGTAAGTTGTCTTATCTGAGACTGATATCCTCCTGAACCAGACATTAAATATTCACTTACTGGCTGTCTTTGCAAAAAAACAAACCTATGTCATATCCAGCTGAGCTCAGGATCCTGCACTATCCCCATGTCCACAGTCATTTGCTGACCCCAGCAGAACCGAGTATCATAGTTGAAGGGTGTTCACCTAGAGTCTGAAAAATCTTAGTTTACATATTTTTGAGAAATGCATAGGGTGACTTGAGGTGAGATAGAAAGAAAAGGAAAACTGTGGAAATGAAGAAAAAGAGAGGACTTCCACCCAAGAGTTTCCTTGCAGCCTTTATTATGCTATTTTCTAGGACTCTCACCAGAAAGCCCTTTACAGAAAAAGAAAAGGCAAGTCCAACCAAGTTAGTGGGTCAAATACTGTAAAAATGAACATAAAAAGTTTGTCCAGAAGATGAACTGCTCAGATACAGGGATGGAGATAGACATGAATTTTCAAAGAGACCTCTCTTTCCTTTTGATCACTGGAGAGACAATCAGGAAACATTATAAAGGGGAGTCATGGGAAAGTCTGCAAAGAAATGTTCAAGACAGGTGGCTTCCCTCACTATGCTCTCTCTGCGAGCCTCTTCTCATCACAGTATACCCTCCTATCTCCCATAGCTCTTTAGCTTCAAATTTTGATGCTCAACCCCCAGAACCCACATGGTGGAATTAGAGAACTGACTCCTTCAAGTTGTCTGTGCACACACCTCTAAACATAAAGTAAATGAAATAAAATTCATCTCAGGTATCAGGTGCTTCTGGAAAAGACACAAACATATACACTCATACAGACACAGACACAGACACACACACACACACACATACCTTTCTGCCTCAGTTGTGCTAATTCTCAGAGTCAGCTCAATTATGCATATTCCTGGGATCAGTGTTTGTGTCTCCTGCTCTGCCTTCCATATACTCTTCCTTTGTATTTTTTGCTTACCAAAGATGCAATGTTATGACAACTTTAATATAATAACAGCAATAACAATAATAATAATCAAAAGACTTTGTCAGATCTGAGATTTTCCAAGCTGTTTCTGGTTGGCATGTATTTCCAGAATGTTCACTCCATTCCTGGTTCATGAAACACTTAGATCTCTATGCTCTTATGCAAAATTTGCAAATACAGGAATCAATAAAACTCTATCCCTGTCCTGAAACAATTAATAATTGAGTGAGAGAGACAGCTTAGTAAGCAGAAGTAACAGCGAATAGATTCCCAGTAACGAGCAAGTTCTGCACATTTATGTTGACCTGGCTTTAATGCCATGGCTACAACCCCAGGCCCCTCTCACAGGGTAAAACTCACAATCTGTGTTGCAAAAGAGACAGACTCAAATGGAATTTGAGCTTTTTCCATGAAGATCTTAACACTCAGCACTGGAAAGAGCCATCTTGTTTTGTGTTTGAGCCACTCTCAGGACACTAGCAGAGTAGAGTGAGAAACACACACACACTGGCAGCTAGCTTGTTTCCAGGGTGCCCATTCCTGGGCCAGGCTAATTCTCTAAGGTCCAAAAACAGGTGGTCTATAAATTCTCGCTGACAGTTTTAAGACAGCTCTGCCTCTGAACACAGGCAGAGAAGGCAAAATTCACCTTGGGATATCTTCAAAGGTAAATTCTGTCATGCAAGGTGTTTCTTACATTAGTTTCATATAGAGACCAAAAGATAATATGATATGAATTCCAAAAAAGTCCTTTAGGAAAAAGTCTGTCCTCAAATTGAAAATTTTATTAAATTATAATTGAGATGATGGATGGTCAGGTGAATACTTTACAAGACTGATTTGTATTACCTTTGAGATTTTCATCTTTCATGACAAAAACAAAACAAAACAAAACCAATACTCTCATGTGTCAGTTTTGTTGTTATTTATTTTTATTGACTTTTTTAGGCAGTGTACAAAATAATTGGGTTAATATCTGCAGAGATGGCTCAGTGATTAAGAACATTTACTATTCTTTCAGAAGACCTGGCTTGAGTCCCTTTGCCCATATCAAAGGGCTCGCAAACGTCTACACCCCAGATCCAGGGGAGTCAATATTTTCTTCTGGCCTCCATCAGCACCTGTATGTACATGGTGCATATAAATTAATGTGGGCCACACAGTACATATAATTGGAAAATAAATAAAGGTTTATTCTATAATAATGGGTTTTATTATGACAAACGTCATTGAACTTTCTCACATTCTTCCCACTCCACTCTCTCTTGTGCCCTCTCTGCTCTTCACTCTTGCTGATGTCTTGTCTCCCCATAACAAGGCATCCATTTACTTCCATGACATATATACATACCATGAAACCTTGGTGTTTGCCTGTTTTTTCCACACACTCACCATCTTGTTCCTTTCTCCCCTCTCCTTAGACTACTTCCTGCCTGTACATAGCTGTCTCCCCAATCCTTGGTAAACAGTCTTTATCCTAGATCTGCATATGACAGAAGACATGCAACATTTACCTTTCTGAGTGAACTAGTTAATTTTCTGTTGCTGTGATAAAACATGCTGACCAGTGCAGAGTTTATTTTGCCTTATATTTCTATGGGGAAAAGAGTTCATCATGGAGTGGGGGGCGTGGCAGCAAACAGCAAGGCATAGCACAGCAATGGAAACTAAGCTCACATCTTCCTTCTTACAGAATAAAGAAATAGCTTTGTTATAAATGAGTTTGCAACATATTTTTAAAAATTAAGACAAAACTTTTGGTCTTGTATTTGAATTGTGAACCTGTTTCATTATTTCTTGGATAGATACCAAAGAAAGTAATCTAATAGAAAGTTACAACCTCCAGGAGACCAATATTAGAATCTAAGACTTCCTAAATGGACCTAGCTACAAAGAATGGCCTCTAATGAGTTGGCCTTGCATGGATTCTTGGGAGCTAAACTGTACTTCCTAAAGCTCACTAAAGTCCTGTCTGTCCTTC
Organism: Microtus ochrogaster; assembly: GCF_000317375.1. Lineage (NCBI taxonomy): Eukaryota > Metazoa > Chordata > Mammalia > Rodentia > Cricetidae > Microtus > Microtus ochrogaster. The sequence continues at coordinate 4,893,530 of NC_022012.1, read as the reverse complement.
TGTGTGCTCAGAATATTTGTTTCCTCCAGGACACCAGGAGCCCACACTGAACAAGGAATAGATAAATGGTAAGAACATTTATTAAATTATTGGAAACAAGATCACACAGAGATGTGGAGCACTTAGGAGGGAGGGGCCAAAACTCCTTCCATAGCTAAAGACTAAATCAGCCATATTATTTACTTGTTATTGTGTATTAAAAACAGTTTATTTTAATATTTAATAGCTTTTTTTCTGGGTGTGGTATGAACACATGCAATCTGAATACTTAGAAGAGTGAGACAGGACATTGCTAAGCCGGAGGCAATCATGGACTACACAGTGGAACTCTACCATGAAAAATAAAAAAAAGTGTGGTGTATACAACAGACAGTAGTCATCATTCTATAGATCAAAGGTGGGTGGACTGAGGAGGATCCCACCAGCTCAGGCTTAATCAGGACCCTAAGGCAGACTATCAGCTGGGAGCGGAGTGTCTTCTGATGATTTGACAGGGTGTAGACACAGATGTCTCCTTGTGTGGTCATTGAATATCTCAGTTCATTACCTCCACACACGGCCATGGGCTTTGCTTAAGCAGGTGACCCACAGGAGTGTGAGAGAGCACCCAACAGAAGCCAAAATCTTACTGGAAATCTAGAAACCCACCAACTTCTCTATATTTTGTGTTTTAAATTTAAATTGGTGTATTCAGCCCTTCCCTAGGGAAGACCAAACACACTGGGGTGGATATATTAGGATCTGGGAATCATTCAAGGTTCATTTAAGAGATTATCAAAGAATTCAGGAATTTGCAAGACGTGGTCATGTTCAGAAGGCATCATCAGGAGCGAGGAAGGTAGCTCAAAGGTTAAAGAGCTCATTACCCAAGTGTGAAGCATGGAGGTCAAGTCTTCAGCACCCACATATAAAGTCAGGCATGATCCCATACCCCACTGTAAGTCCAGAACCGTTTAGGGCAGAGATGGGAAGGTTGCTGGGTGAGGGGTGCTGGCTGTCAGCCTAGTCCCAGGCTCAGTGAGAGACCCTGTCTCAAGGAGATGATAGGAGAATCAAAGGGCTGGATACCTGATGTCCTCCATGTACACACACAGGGGCATATACAAGCACACACACACACACACACACACACACACATTCAAACACATATACAGCACTACAAATGAACAAGACATCATTCACAGGTTTAAAATAGTAACATGTTATATACAAATACCCAATTTATATTCCTTATATTTATTTATATTCCTTCTTACAGAATACAGAGAATTGCACTGTAAGGAGTCACTGTCCAGTTACAATGCAGCTTTCTCCACCTGCTTGTTTTGGATGTGGAGTTTGTCCACTCCAATATCACAGCTGTTGTAAAGACTATCCTGGGAAGAAGCCAGGTGAGAGAAATCAACACACTCGCTGCATAGTTTGTGAAGCTATGCAGCTAAATATCTGGCCATGTATTTTGTAGGAAAAAAAAAGACTTAAATAAAGCAGTAAGAACCAAACAAATGAGCAAATAAAATCACAATAATATTTTAGGTGGGTTCTCTTATATCCCAGGCAGACTCAAAATTTCTACATATCTGGAGATGACTTTTAACTTCTAATGTTTCTACTTCTGTTTCCAGAGTGCTGGAATTGCAAGTGTGGGCAACCACCCAGTTCTATGCAGACCTGGGCATCAACACCAGGACCTCATGTATGGGAGGTAAATATTCTACCAACTGAGCCACATCCACAGCTGCAAATGCTAATTTTTGAACACATATTATGAATTTTTTAGTCTTCCCGTGACTTATGATTTAACATGATGCTATGTTATTTACTGTGTGGTTGAAGCCGGGAGCATGTGCATGTGTAGACATCAGAGGACAACAGCTGGGAGTCAGTTCTCACCTGCCACCTGACTGACTCAAGGTTCCTCTCATTTGTGATGCTGTGTTGTACACTTGCAGCTAGTTATTCTGTGACCTACCAGGCAATCCCGAGAGTGCAGGTGCATGAACTGCTGTCATCACAACCAACTTTTTACAGAAGTCTGGGAATCAAATTCAGTTTATCAGCCTGGTCAGCAAGTGATCTTACTCACAGAGCCATCTCCATATCCTTATAGTGCTCTTTTAGATCAGATTTTCCTCATTTTAAAATGAACACTGTTATAAAGAAATTGTCTTCAGGCAGACACGGCGGAGAGGTGCGGCAATCAGGAATAGGCTTTGGGGGACTGGCGCGGCAGCAGACACAAGTGGCGGGACGGGCGCACAATAACGAGAGCAGATTGCCCCACTACAATTAAATCAAAGAGTTAGGTCTTTTGTTGGCGAGGTCACTGGCAAATGGGGAGACTGGTCCTGTTCCTGAAGACCCGTCGGAGGGGTGAGAGGGTTCTTGGCCCGCGGCAGGAACCAGGAAACAGAGCAAGGGCATCTTGTAAGCGGAGCCCTTGGCCAGCAGGGAAACCTGATCCGGTTTTAAAAGACCCATTAGATAGGATCAATAGGAGGAGATGGGCAGGTGCCAAGGCAAGAATTCACCCAATAATCTGAAAAGCAACATGAAAACACCAGAACCCAATGATCTTACAACAGAAGTATTTGAACACCCTAACACAGAAGAAGTGGAAAAAATTGACTTTATGAAAGCAATAGAGTCCCTTAAACAACATGTAAAAAACGCACTTATAGAAATGGATGAGAAGTTTAACAAAAAGTTTGAAGACATGAGTAAATACGTACATGATACCCAGGAAAACCAAAAAAAACCCAAAAAACAAAAAACACGATCAAACAGGTAATGGAAACAGTTCAAGAACTGAAAACTGAAATGAAGGCTAAGAAGAAAACACAAACTGAGGACCAGCTAGATATGGAAAATCTAGGTCAAGGAGCAGAGTCTACAGAAACAAACATAATCAATAGAATACAAGAGATAGAAGAAAGAATCTCAGAGTCTGAGGACACCATAGAGAAAATAAACGCACAGATCAAAGAAAACAGCAAAGCCAACAAATTCTCAACACAAAACATTCAGGAAATATGGGACACAATAAAAA